>NC_025997.2:16846935-16904435 GCF_000442705.2 Elaeis guineensis
CAAATAGGTAGACTTGTCAGATAGAATTATGGGAGGATTGAAGCAACAATTAGAAAGATTAATTATTGTCCCGGTTTTTGGCTTTCTATAGAACATTGAAAATTCGTCTAAGAATAGCTAGCCGCGGACTGGAATACTTAGAGGAGCTCCCATGTCAATCACTTCCACTCCTTCTCAGCCCATCCATAGCACTTGTAGCTATAGCTCTAACTCGATTGTTTCTTAATAATTGTTGGACCTTATAAGTCACATCAATTTGCTGGCTGACAATATCTCAACCCTTAACTAGCAAAGCATTATAAAATTAGGCATCTTCCTCGGGGAAAAACAACATCCAATACTGGGCCAATAATTTGAGCGATATGTTCTAGGTTTTTTTTCAGATGTGGAAACCACAGAACTAGAAGGACTATGATCGATTCTCATAATTATAATAAAGTAAAATTATCATGGTCCTGATCTGAGATCATAAGTCAGAGGTCATGGTGACCGCTGCATATCTATGGAGAACTCTCTCACAAGCATGCAAGACATCTCATCA
Organism: Elaeis guineensis; assembly: GCF_000442705.2. Classification (NCBI taxonomy): domain Eukaryota; kingdom Viridiplantae; phylum Streptophyta; class Magnoliopsida; order Arecales; family Arecaceae; genus Elaeis; species Elaeis guineensis. Next base: position 16,847,477 of record NC_025997.2, read on the forward strand.
TGATATCATAAAGCAATAGCGAAATAAAATTTAAATAAATAATTAATATTTAACTTTATTTTAAATAACTAAATCAAATATCTTACAAAATAAAATTTCATGATCTTGCATCAAATTTCAATAAATCTTAATAAAAAATAAAATATTAAAGTCCTCCTCTAGTTAGCTCTCTCATGAATCCTCGAGTTAAGCTAGTCCTTTGAGTCTGTAAAAATAAAAATATAGGATAATGAGCTAGACAGTCTAATAAGTAATGATTATGTTGTAGATAATTCATGTGATAGTATATATTGCAAATATCAAAATACATCATTTAATCAATGCACAATGTAATCAAATTATTTTCAAAACATGAATTCAGTAATAGCAGTATCTTTCAATATTCATATACATAATCATATTATAATTTATTCTAAATCAATCGTATAAAAATCGATTCAAAATAAATTACTTAACTCATCAGTTTTTAATTATGACCACGCTTATATCCTATGGCCAGCCAAAATACCACACTTATACCTTATGGCCGGGCTGAAATACACAAGAAATATGTTGATTTTTTTATTGAAATAGTGCTATGTCAAATCAAAATAAACATCTGATAGCAAGTTGATTGGTTAATTCAATAAGAAAAAAATGAAAGTTAGTACTCAATTTAGTTGGTACCATCTAACCAAATCTGATTCAATTGTTTCCTCATCAAATTACTGCCTCAACTGGTGCATCCTTTTTGTATGGTTGTATTCAATTGAAGTTTATTTGTCATAGGTTTTACACTCATTTGAGAGATGTTGGAAGTTTGCATTTTTGTCATCAAAAACTTTTTCTATGGAAGCCCACCCTTTGAACAGTGATTGATCTGAAGGTTTTCTGGCCACTATGTGTGTGGTAGCACTAGTTTCATAAGCATAAATGCATTTCCATTACTCTTATTTATGACATCTCCATCGTTCCTGTTTTTTAGATCCTTGATGTATATTAGATATTTAGATTTACATTTTCCTCCTATCAATGGAAAACATAATGTGGTTTAAGAAAACCTTGAATGTTTTTCCTGTATATGACTGATATTAATCTTATGCTTTAATTTCTAGTAGATAGCTCTACATCTTATCTGTCAAAGGGTGTTGAATGAGCCATATGCAGCAATCAGCTTTCAGCAAGGTGCCAAACTGCTCAGGGAGAAATTTACTGAAGAGCCTATCCAAATTTCAGGTGATGATTATGTGGAGAAGAAACTAGAGGATGGGAACTCTGACGAAAGTCATGAAATGGCTACAAACTGCCTTAACAAAATGGCTACAAAATGCCTTAACGAAATGGCTACATGAACAACCTGATGGAACTGAGAAGAATCAGACTTCTTCATGAGCATCCTGTTGAACCTTTGGAGGAGTCTGACAAAGTGCAGCCAGTTCTGTCATCATCAAATGATTTTGCAACAGCAGACCAACCCATTGATTCACAGGTATTCTGACAAGCTAAGGGACTAGAACATGCATTTTAATGTAATGTAAGAACTAGTTTACTGTTGACACTTACTAGTGATTTTCCATCAAAAGGAAAAAAGAAGGATACTTACTAGTGATTTTTCTTACAAATTTTATGTATAAACTAGTATCAAAATATTTTTTTTTTACATTAGCAGAAGGCAAGTCAATGGTAGGAATTAGTTTAATGTAATATATGCTTTATATTTGTAGATTTGTATGTTTAATGTATCTGTTTATGCACTGTATGCTCTGTGTCATGTATAGATTGATTTCTTTATTTACACATTGACAACGAAATAAATGGTGTAAAGGATGTGAAAGTTGATAATGTAATTGAAAAGGCCATAGTTGACATTGCAAACCTGGCTCATTTTGTAGGGAAACCAGTATTCCATGCCAAATATATACATGATCATCCTTCTATAAGGTTTCTCATGGGTCTTGATTGGACTGCAAGGGGTAGTTCGACATTGTATATTGAGACCACCCAAGTGGAGCACAGAGAAGGAAAGGGTGCACTTCTATTGGCGGGTTTGCCTGGAGATGTCACGGAGAGTGCCTAAATAGTTCATACTGTAGCCAGAGCAATATTGCTCCAGTAACAACCGGACAGACCATTTTTTGCAACTCCAAGCTCCGTTTGCATGTGCCTGGAGGTGCTACTCCTAAGGATGGACCAAGTGCAGTGATAACATGATGCTGTCCCTTGCCATGAGAAAGCATGCTCAAAAAGACCTTGCCAGGACCAGTGAAGTAACATTGATAGGATACTTTCTACCTCTGACATAATATTTGTTCATTATTATGACCACAATATTCCGAAATTAATAGTTTGTTTTCATGATTATTTTAAGAGCTTCCTATTTCATATTCTTCTTCTGGTTTCTAACCACAGGATGTTCCACAGACTCTCTGTCCTTAAATTCATTGCATCTCTCTTTGATCTGTGTGCTTTATGATTTACCGTCAACTGAATCTAGAAGTTTTTCTATAGACATACTTTTGATCAATTTTTTTGTTATAGCTGAATTTTTTAGTTTAAACTGCAAAGCATGACATTTTTACTAAATTATCAAACTTTCTGTAGTTAATGTAAATCACTCCAAAGTGTTATTTAAAAGACCAGTAATCACCATATTCAGTATTATTGCTGGTCTGCAGCTTGAGTTTTGTTCTGTTAGTTTGTACAAGATTTATTCCCACTAAACAGGTCAAAGGGAAGATGATTGCTGCAAGAAGTAAGGTGAAGACTGTCATAATTCCCATCAGCTAACAGGAGATTTTTGAGGAGCTTGCTGCCTATGTGAAGTCAGGCTCGAAGTCCACTTTGTAGATTATTACAACCAAATACTTGATCTGGCTTTTGAAGCGGACTCTAAACCACAAATCTCTCTGATTCACCAGCATTGGGTTGTCACACATCATAGTTTTATTGATGACATAAATTCTGTGGGGATTCTTCATGATGCAGCCACCATAGACTAATCTCAAAGAGAGCTAGATTTTTATGTAGATCATAAGCAATTCATCAAACAAGCTTCTCATAGAATTTACTATTTTGAATGCTTGCAAGCTATGTGCTGATGCATGAAGATTATTTATTAATTATGTCTTACATCCTTTATAAAAAAACCATGGAGCTGGCTGCATCAATGGTGATCATGTTTTGGAGGTGGTCAGGGTTCAAAATATGAGCTCATTATTTTTACATGCATCTTCATCATTACTCAATGTAAAATACTCTCAAATGTAAACTTTTTATTCATTCAGATTTATGATAATAGCTGATTATTATTTTGATCAATTTACTCAATTATTGTCAACTTTCAACTTGTGTTTTTCTCCTTTGATGGACGCTGGAAAAAATTGAATTGTCTAGCTGTGGTACCCCAAACCAGATCCAATAGTCACACAGATCTTAAAGCATTATAAAAAAAATATAGACTTTGAAGCCAGCACATGCTCTGCACATGCTAGGCTGTGGGTGGTGAGCGTGGAACCAGAAGAACTCATGAAGAAGTTCTTCTCCCAATCCAATCTAAATACCACTTAAAAATCTGATTGAAATCAAATTGAAACTCTCCCTTTTGAGATCTATTAAGGATCCAACCCCTTGTTTCATCATCACCGAAAAATCATCAAAGATCATTGTTCTTTTTCTCTGATTTTGCCCCATTCACCGTTGGAATAATCTCATTTTAGCCACCAAAAATCAGATTAAATCTGTCCAAAAATTAAGTAAATATCTTCCATAATCTTCTTTAATCTTTATGGGTTTTAATCTTGAATTTTTGTCAAATTTTTCCGTCAAAATCTCTTGATAATTTCTGTTTTCTCGAATCCTTATTTTTGTCTTTTCTTCTTGATTGTCGTCACCGGTGGCCGTCGTCGGCCATGGATCAGGCTACTCGGCATCATCGGGGATTATCCCATCGGTCAGATTGGTGGTCGATTGGGGGGAGGCCCCTTACTTCAGGAACAAGGGGGAGGAAGACCTCCCCTGTTCCGTGAAGAAAGAAAAGGAAAAAAGAGGATGCGCGGGTCTTTTGTTTCCCATGAAGAAAAAAGAAAGAAAGAAAGATTTTAAGGGGTAGAATGAATACCTAAAAAATTTAAAAAAAAAAAAGAAAAAAGAAAGGAAGAAAGAGAAAAAGGAAAAGAAAAGAAAGAGAAGAAGAAAAGAAAAAAAATAAATAAAAAAATAAAATATAAATAAAAAAAATATGAGAGAGAGTTTCTCTCTTTTCTCTCTCTCTTTTCAATCTGAATCTTACTTTCTCTCTCTACTTTCTCTAAAATTTTCTTTCTCTAAATTGTTTCTCTCTCTCAAAGTTATCTTCTAAGATCAGCATAGTGAAAGACTTTTTTGATGATTTGATCGAGCTTAGTGAAAAATTCGATCTTAAGAAAATTTTGATTTATGATTTGTTTAGATCTAATTTTGAATGAAAATTAATATAAAAATATAATTTTGAATAATAGGCATCGAAGAATCTCTTAAAGTTAATCGATCTGTTCGTTCAGTGATCTGTGAAAGGTAATAATGAATCATCTTCTCGAGATATTTTATATTTATTTTAAAAATAAATAATTATTTTTAAAATTATGCATAATTTATGAAATTATGTTTTGAACGAAAAGTGATTCTGAAATACTATGGATTATTGATTATGCATATGTTTAGTAAAAAATTATTTTATATTATAATACAAAAGTATTTTGATCAGATTTATGCTCTCAGCCTAACTATGTTTCAGTGGGCCCCATTAATAGGGATCATATGTTGGTATTTAGTAGATCCTGTCAGTGGAGGTTGTGTGCTGGTATTTAGTGGATCTTGTCAGTGGAAGTTATGTACTGGTATTCAGTGGACCCCGTCAATGGGGGTTAAACATTGATCATAGTCGAGACTGTTGAGTTATGAGTATTTTGATTCGAATCGAATTTATGATTATATTATATATAAATATTTAAAAAAATTAGATTTACATTGAATTAGCATGAAATGTATTTTTATGTTTATTTACAACATTGTTCTTGAAAATTATATAATATCTGAAATGTTTAGTTGAGATATTTGTTACTTACTAGGCTGTCTAGCTCATTAACTTTCTTTTTATTTTTCAGATTCAGATAGTTAATTGCGAGTGTGGGTAATAATATTGGGACAAAACTTTTAAAGGCGAGATTTAGCATTGTCAACTTCATTGAAATTAGATCTATTATTTTATTTTTAGTAAAATTTATTGGATGTAAGATATTTGATTTAATTATTTAAATTAAAATTGAATAATAATTATTTGATTTTATTCTCTGTGATGCATTGATATCATGATGAGATACCTTGTATGCTTGTGAAGAAAGTTTTTCATAAGTATGCGGCGGTTGCCACGATCTTGGACTCACGATCTCGGATCGGGAGCGTGAAATTAATATGATATTAGAGCATAAGTGGATAAACTATATGACACATAGAATCAGACAAGAGTGTAGGCGGGTAGATACTAGGGACATTGGGATAATAACTTATACTGATCATGATATAATTTAAAAACTTAAATTGACACAAGTATACTAGTGGATTGAATCAAAGTAAGCAATGGAAGCATAGTGGTCTGAATTATTTTTAAACTGATCAAAACAGTAATTTGATTTGATAGATATTATGATGAAAAATTTAATTTTGAAATTAGAGGATGACATGATTTAATGTAAAAGTAATATGAATTTTCGAAGACTTCAGCAGAAAAAAATTTTGAGGACGAAATTTTTTTTAGTGGGGAAGAATGTGATACCCCAAATCAGATCCAATAGTCGCACATATCTTAAAGCATTACAAAAAAAAGACTTTGAAGCCAGCATGTGCTAGGCTGTGGGTGGTGAGTGTGGAATCAAAAGAACTTATGAAGGAGTTCTTCTCCCAATCCAATCCAAATACCACCTAAAAATCTGATTGAAATCGAATTGAAACTCTCCCTTTTGAGATTTATTTAAGGACCCCAACTCCTTGATTTATCATTATTGAAAAATCACCAAAGAATGCTGTTCTTTTTCTCCTGATTTTGCCCTGTTCATCGATAGAATAATCTCATTTTAGCCATCGGAAATCGGATCAAATCCATCCAAAAACTAGGTAAATATCTTCCATAATCTTCTTTCAATCTTTATGGATTTAATCTTGAATTTTTGCCCAATTTTTCCATCAAAATCCCTTGATAATTTTTGTTTTCTGAATCCCCTGTTTTTGTCTTTTGTTCTTGATTGCCGTCATCGATGGCCATCGCCAGCCATCAGACCAGGCCACTCGACGTCGTCGGGGATTACCCCACCGGTCGGATTGGTAGTTGGCTGGGGGGGGGTCCCTTACTTCGGGAACAAGGGGGAGGAAGACCTCCCCTATTCCATGAAGAAAGAAAAGGAAAAGAAAAGGATGCACGGGTCCTCTGTTTCCCGTGAAGAAGAAAAAAAAAAGGAAGAAAGAGAAAAAAGAAAAAAAATAAATAAATAAAAAAATATGAGAGAGAGTTTCTCTCTCTCCCTTCAATCTGAACTTTACTTTCTCTCTCTATTTTTTTTTCTAAAATTTTTTCTCTCTAAATTGTTTTTCTCTCTTGATGGATTTCTTTCTCTCAAAGTTATCTTTCTAAGATTAGCATAGTGAAAGACTTCTTTTGATGATTTTGATCGAGCTTAGTGAAGGATTCGATCTTAAGAGGAGTTTTGATTTGAAATTTGTTTAGATCTAATTTTGAATTAAAATTAATGTAAAAATATAATTTTGAATAATAGGCACTGAAGAATCTCTAAAGATTAATCGATCTGTTCGTTCAGTGATCTGTGAAAGGTAAGTAATGAATCATCTTCTCGAGATATTTCATATTTATTCTGAAAATAAATAATTATTCTTTAAAATTTACATGATTTATGAAATTGTATTTTGAACGAAAAGTGATTCTGAAATACTATGGATTATTGATTATGCATATATTTAGTGAAAAATTATAATATATTACGATACAAAAGTATTTTGATCAGATTTATGCTCTCAGCCTAACTATGTTTCAGTGAGCCCTGCCAATGGAGATCATACGTTGGTATTTAGTGGATCCTACTAGTGGGAGTTGTGCGCTGGTATTTAGTGGACCCTGCTAGTGGGGGTTGTGTGTTGGTATTCAGTGAACCCTGTCAGTGTAGGGGTTATATGCTGGTATTCAGTGGATCCCACCAATGGGGGTTAAACGTTGGTCATAGTCGAGGCTGTTGAGTTATGAGTGTTTTGATTCGAATCGAATTTATGATTATATTGTATATAAATATTTAAAAAGATTGGATTTACATTGAATTAGCATAAAATATATTTTTATATTTATTTACAGTATTGTTTTTGAAAATTATATAATATCTGAAATATCTAGTTAAGATATTTGTTACTTACTGGGCTGTTTAGCTCATTACCTTTCTTTTTATATTTCATATTCAGATAATTTATTATAAGCGTGGATAATAATGTTGGGATAGAGCTTTTATAGGCAAGATTTAGCATTATCAACTTCATTGAAATTAGATCTATTATTTTATTTTTAGTAAAACCTTATTGGATGTAAGATATTTGATTTAATTATTTGAATTAAAATTGAATAATAATTATTTGATTTTATTCTGCTGTGATGCATTGATATCGTGATGAAATGCCTTGCATGCTTGTGGAGAGAATTCTTCATAAGTATATGCAGTTGTCACGATCTTGATCTCACAATCTCGGATCGGAGGCATAATACTAGCTTTGCATTTTAACAGTCGTTTCGTTCCATTTAGGGCATTTGTGTTATAAATACTAAAATTTGTACAGATTGTTTCATTTTTATTTGTTTGATCTATTTCCTTGATGTTAGCAATATACATCAGTCAAAAAGGACCATTTTCTTGACTTTTTTCATCATGCGGGAGCTGGAATTAATTCCTATTCACTTACTTTTATCTATAGGGGGTGGGAAAAAAGCGTCATACATAGCATATCTTTCTTTTATCAAGAATTCTACCAGTTTGCATGCTTCCACAAAATAAATTAAATTTAAATTTTTTGATTTTCCATTTTTGAAAACCAGCATCGGGAATGCTGTTCGTGTCCCAACACTGGAAAGCACCATCATACCATTTGACGGTATTCTAGGGTGGATGGCTAGAAGATATCTTTGTTGAATTAGTGAATGATTCTTAAATTGGTTCTCAATTGTTTCCTTAAGGTTATAACAAAATTAAACCGATTGATCATAACACTATAGTAAGGGGTGTTCTACAACTAGTCTTAAATTGATTATTCAATGCGATGACAAAGAATGCAATCTAGCTGCGGGACATCTTTAGCCTTAAATAATGTCGTTAATTTTTACCATAATGCAAGCCATTCTTCCAATGTGATTCATATTCTCCTATCACATTGCATGTTTAAAAATATCACAAAATACCTACCAAAAATTCATGGATAAGATATTTTGCTGACTTTGCCGGTCAGCGTTCCACAAAGATGAAAGGCTATTGGAGTTGGAGTTACTTTTCAGACTCAAAGTGCCAAAAGCCTCAAAAATGGCCATTACCATCACTATCGTTATTCCAGTCTCACCGAAGACTTGCTCGAGCTCTTTACTCATAAAGTTTCTTCATCACTTAAAAGTGGTGCTTGTGATGGGGCCTCCATCAGATAAAAGCTATGGAAAGGGATTGTGGCCTCAACCACATCCATCTTCTTGACTTTGGTTTTGACAACCATTCAGGTCCATGTGGGAATTAGAATACAATTCTGCCATCATGGAATCCATTTTGAGGGGGAAAAAAAAATATTCCACCACTTATATTAGCAGTGGAAAAGCCCAGGAGTTGGGATGGTAGGTCCAGACACACGCCCTCAGACTTTCAGCTCTACAATGGCTCTTGAGAAGGACTTCACATTCATCGTGTCAACCATTCTCCACTTCACTTCCACTATGGCCAATTTGAGTTGGGATGCAGTTCACTCCCAACTCTCCTGTGCCACTATCTACAATTTCCTAGTAGTCAAGCCATATTGGTTTGGCATGGCAGGACCTTCCAGCAGAAGTCCACCGTGCTGCCACTAGTGACTAATATGGGTCCAACGTCATTCCAGGCCAACTTCCCACAGTGACCATGCTCTTGGAAGGTCCAAAAAAAACATTATTGTTAACATTATTATTTTATAATGTTTGACCTATACTGCCACGCACAATGTATAAAGGAAAGCTTGATGGCCATGATTTTGCTTGCAAGCAATATAAAGCAAAAGGTTTAGATGAATTTAATGACCTCCTTTTTTAGGTAATAAAAGATTTTTTTTTAAAAAATCTTTGCATCTAAAAATTTACGAAAACTGTGTATTTTTTATTTAGAGATTTGTATTGAAATGTTGATAAAATATTTTGCTAGATGTGTATCATCTGACTATATACTGTATACTAGTGGAATAAAAATAATATGGGCAGGCACTATATAATATCATATGGGGCATACTTCATAATTTGGCATATTTCTCTTAATATTAATTTTAAAAAATAAGTCTAAAAGTCAATGACTTTTTCTATTGATGGAGTTATTAGTTTCGTAATTAAGATATTCTCTTTTTCCTTCATTTTCAACATATACTTTTTAGTGATACATACTATATGACCATATGATACAAACTAAATATATAGCCAAATAATACATACTGTAAGCTTTTTTGATATATATACAGCAATGACCCAATACACATATACAATTAAATTTATATATAGTTTATCGAATTTAGTATTCATCAGTATACAGTATATGACTACTTGATACATACTTAGCAAAATATTCATTCGCCATCCCGATACACACCTCTAAATAAAGCGATATACACCTTTTAAAACATAGTACTCATCAGTATACAGTACATAAGTAAATGATATACACTAGACAGCTTACTGATACATACTGTAGATTTTTTGATACATATCCAGCAACAATCTAATATACATATGCAAATCAATTAATATATAATTTATCAAACTTAGTATCCACAAATATATAGCATATAGTCAGTTGATATGCACATAGTAAAATATTCATCCGATGTCTCAATATATATCTCTAGACAAAATGATACATAATTTTTATAAAGTTTTAAATACAAAGATCTTAAGAAAAAGAGAGATTTGGAAGAAGAGAAAAAAACTTGAAGAAGACCTCATGATAAAAGAGCACTACAATAGAAAAGGATATTTGCGATGCAAACAAAGCATCGCAAATAATAAATTTTCATCATAAATAATTATTTATGATAAAATTTTCATCGCTAATAATTCATCGTTAAAAATGAGATCGCAGATAATATTTTATGATGAAAAAATAATTTTATCACTAATAATTATTTTTTTATGGTGAAATTTTTTCATCGCAAATAGATGAATTTGCAACAAAAATATTTCATCGTAAATAATTTTTAAAAAAATTTAAATTTAAAAAAAATAAATTATTTACGATGAAAGATTTTCATCATAAATAAGTTTATTTACGATGGATTTCCATCGTAAATAATTCTATCACTAATTAAAATATAATATTTTTTTAAAAAATAATTTATAAATATATATTTTTAATTTATATTTTTAATATTTAATATTTATAATTATAAAATTAAAATAAAAATTCACACAATAAACTCATAAATAAATTTGATCATTTTATTATATTTAAATATAATTATAAAAAAATAAATTTAATAATTACAAGAGGTCCAAAATAAAAATAAAAAAATACAGAAATAAGTCACTAGCCATCAAGCATCAGCATCTGGAGAAGAAGAACGGATGGAGTACGATGGATCGGCTTGCTGCTGCCTCATCGGCTTGCTGCTGTCTCATCAGCTCCATCATCTGCTCCATCTGCATCATCCGTTCCATCATCTACGTCTGAAATGATTGATAGGAGTCAAGACATGCAGTCAACTTATTAGCTCGCTGTCGATCCTCAGCAGTCCACTGTCGATCCTCAATAGTCTGTCTCTGTGTCTCCACTAGCCAGACATCGTAGGCAGCATGGACGTCTGCCCTGGACAAGCATGAGGATAGGGGAGTTTTGATCCCATACCCTAGTCCTCTAATATAATAAGATTTCGTACCAAGCACCTGATCACAGATCTCGTCATTTATGAGTGCGATCGAGCTCTCAAGGGTAGACTGGGATTCTATCATACGATCCTGAAAATTAAAGTTATAGCTATTCTAAGTTTGTATTGAAAATCAAAATATCAATGAAAAAATAATTGAAAAAACTTACATAAAGCTCTTGGCTCCATTCTATCCACTCCCCTGACCATCGCTGGTGGATCCGCCGGTAGATCTTAATCCTATCAGGAAGCTCGCCACTCTATACATCTCTCTGTAATTTGAGAATAATTAATAAAAAAAATTTAAATAGTTAAAAAAATTAAAATATGCTAAATAGAAATTACTTACCACCTACTTTATATGACGAGCGAACGGTCTTGAACCCCCAAAGTGCGAGACGGTCTGTCTCGTCTGATTCGCAGTATTTCAAAACATCAATTCTGTATAGTTTATAGTCAAATTAGTAAGTAACTAACTAAATTTAAGAATAAATAATTCAATTATTAAATTCTAAAAAAAAATTTGGATGGTTAACCTGATATGCCGGATCCTCATATTTGTGGCATATGACAGCCCAGTCCTTGATACTGATGCTATCATATGGCCGCTGTTGCGCTGCCTCTACCCCTGATCCTCTACTACAGATACCAGTGGCGATGAATATGATGTCGGTAATCTTTGAAATGTGAGTATAGATGGTCATCCATAGCTCGTCACACGTAATCATGTTCAAAATCAACAATATCAAATACAGCCTACCAATAACAAATATTATAAAAATACAATACTAATTAAATATTTTATTAAATATTATGTTATCTATAATTGGCTATAGAAGATCTCTTTCTGAGCCGGTGTAATGTGACATCAATCGGAGAGCATCATAGGGGCATAGCTGCGGCATATGATGCTAGCTCAGTCCGTCTTCGCTCGCACCATCCCCTAATGGGCATCGTGAAGCCAGGTGAAATCTCGATATGGATACGCTATCTCTCATGCTCGCATCTCCAATGCTCCAGGATGAAATTCTTCAACGGACCTCACCCTCGCCTCACCATCTGCATCGAATGGCCTAAAACAATAATGAATAAATTATTAGTATGATAGCTATCTATAAACCTAATAGATACAATTAAAATCAAATTTTATTATATAAAAAATATTAAAATATCACTCAGATCTGCCTCTGCAGCACCCTCTGGCAGCTCCGATGGTGCGACAGTGGAAATGGAAAAAGGCTCATCCTCAGAGGGAGAATGGAAACTCGGATATGGTTGTCTCCCTCTTAATGCCATACTTGTAATGCTTAAACCATGCATATGACTAACTTGAGATATAAATGAATATAATAATAAATAATAATAATAATAATAAATATATAAATATTAATGAATAGAATTGTATTACATATCATTATTACAAAAGAAGATTCAACAAAGAATATAGATCTACTCATCAATATTTGTATCCTTCTCGATTTGTAGGTCCTCCTCCGAATCACAATAATCGATTAATATATCATCTTCTATCTCATCATCATTTATGAACTGATCGTCGCCTTCCAAATCATCAAAATTAAATACAAAATCAGCTTCAACTTTATTGTATGGCAGATCAGTCCTATTCAAAGGAGTTGTCACAAATTCTTTGTCAATAAGGAGCTCGGTCCATGTTTGTTCTTCCTCTTAAAAAGTTTTTTTTCATATAGATTTGAATTTTCATCGATCTCTAATCGGGTTGGTATATCATATACGCCTCTAGATATTATTTTTTGTACGACATGCTAATTATCTCGATGCTTCAGATCCTTCAAATATATTACTTGTTTCGCATGAGTTACTAATATATCTGGCTCATTCTGATACTATGTTTGTGCAAAATTTACACTGATAAAGTATGGATTGATATGAATATCGATCTTTTTATTACTAATATCCCACCATTCACACTAAAACAAGAATATCGAATTATTGGACCTATACTTCAATTCTATGATATCTATCAATACATCAAGATATTCAATCTCCTCTTCTCCTTCATATCCTATCATAGCAATTCTACTATTCTGAATCCATCTTTGCATCTTAAGCTCTTCTATATGAAATCTCATTCTTCTAATGATACAAGATGCATAGTGATTAATCCTTCGATCAGGATCACATACTAAATCGTACAATTCATCGATCGCACTCTCTTCTTTATTGAAATGCTTAAATTTTATTTACAACATAATATAAAAAATTATGTTGGTTCAAATAATTGATTTTATAATTATTAAAATATAACATAATGCTAGTGAAACTTACATAGTCTCCAAACAATTTTATATATTTTCTTCTATATCGATCATCAACATCTATATTATTCTTCCTAAATAGTATCCCTTTGTGCTCACTGCAATAAGTCATGATTTTTAATTTTATATTGACATGAAAAAATTAGTTAGAACAACAAAAAATATGCTAAGATGGTACTTACTCAATGAAATCTTCAATTTCTTCATAATTATTTAGAATATAGAAGTGTATCTTGGATAGCTTATTCACGTCCATAAATTCATATCTTCTTCTACCCATGGGTCGAGCCATTTGTTTGAATATGGATAGTGTCGGCTTATCGTCACTCCATTCACGGTCTGTGTTGCGATCTACATGATTGAATCTTATTTCGATATTGTCACGATATATCGAGCAGAATGTGATATACTCCGTAGCTATGTATGCTTTACTATAGACCCTTCAGGCCGTGCTTTATTGCGTACATTCTTTTTTAAGGTACGTACAAATCTGTAAGTAAAAATAAATTTAAATTTAACTAGTACATTTACATCTTATAACTGTTATGACAAAGAAATTATGATTTTTTTTATCTTTCAATAGAATACATCTACCGATAATGTACCGATCCGATCAAAAGAGTTTCTTTTGGGAGATGAACAGCCAGGTGCACCATAATATCAAAAAATGATGGTGCAAAAAATTTTTTAACTTACAAAAATAAGCACAATATCCTTCTTAAACTTTTCAAGTAAGTTAATCTTCAATTTTTGACAACATAGTTCTCGGAAGAACACTCCCAACTCCATCAATATAGCTTGAATATCACCACTTGATAGCCATACATGACCACAAAAAGTAAGCATTGTATCATTTTATGAGAGTCATGACTTTTTATATCAGAGCTATTACCATCGTTGTTGTCAACACATCGTTGTTGTCAACACATGGTGATATATTTGAAGCATAAGCATTAAAAAATTTTACGATTTTGAACCATCTATAGAAACTCTTCTTTTTCTCGCCAAATAGCGAATAATATGCAGGTGACATAAAAAATTTATTACTTCGACAAACTAAATGCAACTCCAATCAGATTTTTATTTTTTGCAAATCAAGATGAGCTTTTGAATTATCTTTTATTTTTTCTGTGATGTTCAACACTGTATCGATAACATTATCATAAATATTCTTTTCAATGTGTATTACATCTATATTATGATGAAATAGTAGCTACTTTCAGTATGGTAGTTTGAAAAATATACTTCACTTCATCTAATTTAGGTCAGCTTCAGTATGCTTCTATTTGCGAGCACTCGATATTTTTTTAAATTTCATATTTTCAATGGCATCAAGTTGTTTTAAAACTTTTGCTCCACTTAACTTCTTAGGTGGCAGACACCAGTCGGACTTACCATCAAAATATTTGCTATAACAAGTCCTCCAAGAGTGATTAGCAGGTAGAAACTGTCAATAATCCATGAAACATATTTTCTTTCTATGTTTTAAATGTAAGGAGGACGTATCTTTATTGCATATTGGACATGTCAGATATCCCTTAATACTCCATCCAGATAAATTTTCATATGCAGAAAAATTATTTCTGATCCATAAAATTGAAGCATGCAACTTAAAATCTGGCAACATCTCCATGTAGTTCTCTAAGTATACGTTATAGATGCATTATATTTTAACCACATCTAATATGTACCTGGAGAATAAACGAGATAACTACGATGGAATTTTTCATAATAGAACAAAGAATACTATGACAACAATAAAAAATTAATATATTTCTGAACTGTCTAAATTGAAGCATTCAAGAGCTGTTCACATAGTTCGTTTTGGAGACTCTGGGATCGACTCTTGAATGAGAGTCTAAGATTATATCAATACATGTATTAAATCACTACCATAGATCTCTCTATGGAAATAGAGAGATGTATCTGGATCCTATCCAAATCTGGATTGATTTTTGATTTGGATTTCAACCTTGATCTGATCCAAATCATGACTCGAATTCTAGATTGGATCCCGATCCGGATTCAATCTAAATTTCATATTGGATTCGAGTCGAACCAGACTGCATCCGGATCGGATCTTGGATCGAATCCCAGATTCGACTAATCCTAGTTAAAACATTAAATCATAATCACAATAAAATATAGAGACTACACAAGCAAAAATATTAAATTATAACAAGCAAAAATATTAAATTATTTTTTAAAAAATAATATTTTATTATTATTTTAAAAACATAACTATTTTTATTATAAAAAATAATTTATTTTTACATATTTTTAAATATTTTATTTTATTTATCATTATTAATTTTTAATACTTATTATTATTATTATTAAAATATTATTTTAAAAAAAATAAAATTTTTAATTTTTTTTCTTTTTTCTACCGCACGCCACAACCCCTCCCACCACTATCGCCGCTCCCCAGCCCATCACCACTGTCTCCTACCCCCCATGACACCCCTTTGCCCCCCACCCTCCATGGCCCCCCCTCATCCTCTGCCCCACCCCGCATCACCCCCACCCCTGGCACGCCCTGCTCGCGGTCCCCACAGCCCCCTGTCCTCCGCCCCACCCCCATCCTCCGCCCCACCCTACATCACCCCCACCCCCCTCATCCGCTCCACTCGTGCCCCCCACCCCCCATATCCTCTGCCCCACCCCACATCACCACCACCCCCACTCCTCCCTTCCCCGCAGAGCTAAAAAAACAGATTTTACTTGCAGCGGAGGTGGCGGCGATGGCGACGACAGCAGCGACAGAGAGGAAGACCGACGGTGATGGCAATGATGGCGGTGATGATAGGGGCTCGCTCGCCGGCCGATGAAAGTCCGAGAGGGGGAGGGGGGAGAGGGTTTCGTGGGAAGTGACGGGCATGATTTTAATAGAACTTTAGCAATGCAATATTTTTATTGCTAAAATAATTATTAGCGATAAATTTTTTTTTCATCAAATTTTTTTTCTCAAACTTTTTTCCTTTAAAAATAAAAAAATTAAAAAAAAATAATTTACGATGAAAATTAGAACTTTCGTCGCTAATAATAGTTATTCATGATGCAAATAAAATTTACATCACAAATAATCTATCATTTATTTTTTTAAAAATTTTTGATTTTTCATCGATTATTTACGATGGAAACTTTGCATCGTAAATAATTTAATATTTATGATGTAAAATATATTTATGTCGTAAATAATACTTATTTGTGACATAATTTTTGCCTTAATAATAATTGACTCATTTATTTTTTAAAAAAATTAGATTTTTCATCCATTATTTTGTGATGAAAATTTTACATCATAAATAATTTAATATTTATGATGCAAAATTTATTTTCATCATAAATATGAATTATTTGTGATGCTAATTTTCATAGCACATACTTCCATTGCAAAAACCTTATTTTCTTATAGTATATTTTTTTTTATTTTTTTTATAATTTTAAAATTTAAAATTTATCTTTATCATTTATTATCTAAATAATTATCATTAGAATATCTTCACAAAAGATCACCTCGATCAAGTAGCCTTAGCTATGTCATTCAATAAAATTCAATTTCGATGGTCTTGGACGATCACATAATGATCTGATAGATAAAGATCACCAACAGATCTAAAAATTTATAATGATAATTTTGATGAGATTTATAGTATATTATCAAAATTTTACTTCAATCGGACATCATTATCATGATCAATTTAATATAGTATGATTTGAGCCATTAAATAAAAAATAAGTGATCAAAAGATCAAACGATGTTTGATCATAAAATAATTTTTTTAGATAAATGATCTTTACTACTACTTCGATCATTTGTATGGTGATAATCATAAAATTCAAATCATGTATATATGAACTATCTAAAGCTATATCTCTTGATACTCATTCTCAAAGTCTTTAAGTAATTATACTTGTACTTTTGTAAAATCTACTTAATGTGAACGGTTCATATACACATGATTTAAATTTTACGATCATCACTGTACAGACGACTAAAATAGTAGTAAATATCATTTATCTAAAAAATCATCTTATAATCAGACATCATTTGATTTTTTGATTATTCATTTTTTATTTAACGGTCCAAATTATTTTATGCTAAATTGACCATGATAATGATATCTGATTGAAATAAAATTTTGATAGTATAATACAAATATTATCAAGATCATTGTTGTAATTTTTTAAACTCATCAGTGGTCTCTATCTATCAAATTATTATGCGGTTGTTCGTGGCTATCGAAATTAAATTTTATGGATCGACATAGTTAGAGCTACCAAATCGATACGATCTTTTGTGACGATACTCTAGCAATAATTATTTAGATAATGAATGGTCAAGATAGATTTTAAATTTTAAAATTATATCATATTTAGAAAAAAATAAAAAAAATTATATTTGGCTGCAACATATATTTACGATCGATTTTTTGCTTGTAAAATATTAACAAAATTTATAATCAAAAAATTGATCATAAAATATTTGAATTATTTTTTAAATTTATAAAATATTTTTATTATAAATAATCTACTATTTATTTTTTAAAAAAAATTAATTTTTTATTGATTATTTATGATAAAAATTTTACATCGTAAATAAGACATTATTTATGATGCAAATTCAATTTACATTGTAAATTATTGATTATTTATGATGTAAAATTTTTATCACAAATAATCTATCATTTATTATTTTTTTAAATTTTTAGTTTTTTATCGATTATTTGCTACAAAAATTTTACATCATAAATAGTAATTATTTATGATGTAAATTTAATTTTTATCATAAATAATCAATTATTTACAATACAAAAGTTTCATCATAAATAATCTACCATTTATTTTTTTAAAAATTTTTTATTTTTTATCAATTATTTATGATGAAAATTTTGCATCATAAATAATTGATTATTTATGATGTAAATTAAATTTGCATCATAAATAAAATTTTTTATGATAAAATTTTTTTATTATAAATAATCTGTCATTTATTTTTTTAAAATTTTTGATTTTTTATTGATTATGTATGATAAAAATTTTACATCATAAATAATTTAATATTTACAATGAATTTTTTTTTTACATCGTAAATAATAAATTATTTATGATGAAAAATATTTTTCATCACAAATAATAAAAATTTTGTTACGTCGCTAATATATGTATTTGTAATGAAAATATTTTCGTCACAAAAAATTTCATTGCTAAAATCCTCTTTTCTTGTAGTGGAGATGGTGCATGGGGTTTGAAAAAGAAGAAAGAGACTAGGGAGGAAGATCTTACGAATGAGAGAAATGGCTTGTTGAGGAAGATAATAGATGAAAAGACTTGATGAGAAAAAAAGAAGATATGGATGGTCACAAAGGATCTCTATTATGTGTGGAGGAAGATCTTACGAATGGAAGAAATGACTTGATGAGAAAAATAATAGATGGAGAGACTTGATGAGGAAGAAAGAGGATATAGATGGTCACAAAAATTATTTTTTATGTATGTATTTTATTTTTTTATTTATTATTTTAGTTATAGAACTAATGGACTCCATTGGTAAGAGAAATCCAATTCCTATTTGACTTCTAAGTTTTCTCTTTAAGATGCAAAAAAAAAAATGTGATATGAAACTAGGCCCGTCTCATATGATAGTGTAAAGTGCCTGCTCTATATAATTTTATTCGTATTAGTAGATACTAAGTTCGATAAACTATGTATCATAATTTATCTGTATGTATGTATTGGATCATTGCTGAGTATGCATCAAAAGAGCCTACAGTATACATTAGTAAGCTATTTAGTGTGTATCATTTGCTTATGTATTATATGCTGACGAATGTTATATTCTAAAAATTATGTATCGCTTTATCTAGCGGTATATATTGGGACGTTGGATGAATATTTTGCTAGATATATATTAACTAGTCACATACAATATACTGATGAATACTAAGTTGGATAAACTATGTATCAATTTCGTTGTATGTGTGTATTGGATCATTGCTAGATGTATCTTACAATATATATCATCTGACTATATATTTAGTATATATCATACGGTCATATAATATGTATTGCTACAAAATATATGTTAAAAATGAGGAAGAAAAAGAATGCTTTAATCAGAGGACTAATAACTCCATCCGTTAAAAAATCTTTGACTTTTAAACTTACTCTTTATGTATACATCATCCTTAAGCGTCCTTTACCCCATTGATAAATAAAGTGAATTTATCTTCAATTCATAAGCTTTGATACTTCACCAACATTATTAATAGTTATTGTTAGAGGATGGGCTTTGGCGTGATGGTAAGGTTGCTCCTTATGATTTTAGTCCTATAGATTCGAAAGATGTATAAAATTTCTTCATGCGTGAGGTTAAGACTATGTTCATCCAATCTTTTATAGACCTCACAATAATGGGATTATCAAGCAATGTCCTTTTTTACTACCATCAATCTTTTTTTCTTATTTTGTACGGTGTCAAATTTCAACGTTGTAAGTCAACATAAATTATTTATGGATATTTGCTAGCCTACTAATCATCATCTCTATGGTGGAGTTGGCATAGTGATCACTTAGGATTAACCTAATTTCAATGACTTCAATCATTGTGGGCCCCATTAGTTTTTTAAAAAAAAATTTGTACTTATAGATAGTGCCTAGATTGTGGAATCCATATTCCATAGGAGTTTTTCTTTTTTGGATAAGATTAGATTTACTAAACCAGTCCTTTAAAATACATCCGTGTGATCAAAAACTAAAATATGTAAAAAAATCTAAAGGAACTCCCAACATAGCAGTTCATAAAGTTGTTTCATGATAATTAATCATATAATCGCCATTCAATCAACAATACTATTTGCTTCTCTGCAGATATATTACCTCATAAGATAATAGAGAAACAGCCATTCTCCAATAATTAAGCAATAATAGACGGGAACAAGCCTCAAATACTAGTAGTTTAAAAAGCCAGTGAATCACAATCATAGATTCTCCTTCCAGTATAACGTGGATCGCTTTCAAATGTATCGTTGCAAACTTCAATTCTTTTCAAGCAGCACATCCCTTAGCTCCTGGTACCAACGTCTCGAGTAAAAAGACTCCTCCAGCTGCCACTTGTATTTTTAATCATAAAACTAACACCACCATATTCTTGTTTATTGAAAACATTACCATCCAAATTCATTTTGAGGAAACAAGAGGCTGGAGTCAGTTTTTCATAAGTCGAAACGAGCCACTATTTGATGGGGCATAATAAGACTTTGCCAAGGAACCATTAAGTTGTGAAGCCAAGTATGTCAGCTATTTTGACGTGGCGTGCTACGTGGTGGCCGGCTTGCTGACATGGCAAAGGTGGCTCATGGTCGGCAAATAAAAATACACAAAGGAGGTTCCTCCACATTGGCTAGATGCTTTCCCCTTTCACCTACTCTCCAATTGATTGGTCCCATACTTAATCACCCCTAGAAATGGACCTTTAATCACGTGCCGTGGATCTCACTCTCTTGCTGCTAGAGGGACGTGACTAGAGAGGGGATAAGGAGCTCCAACATATCATATAAGTGGATAAAAAGACATTGGACTTGACCACACCATTTGGAAGCCAAATATTGCACGAGTGGGTTGGTATATATATTGAATAGCTAAAGCAAAAGCGTGCAAGTGGACAGAACTGTGCTGGATATTTGCTAAGTGTCCCACAACTTAAATGGTTTATATTCATTAATATTGTATTTCACAGTAGCAATATTATGTGAGAGGCAAAATGTAGATTGCCATGTAGAAACCATAAAAGATAATAAGATATTGTGATGTCTTTAGTGCAAAAATATTTCGATACAATTACAATAGCTGATTTTTTTTTTTTTTTTTTTTTGCTCTAAAGCAAATTTCTTCAACGATTGTTAACCACTTACAACTAATGATCTCCACTAGACAAAAATCATTATGTAATGTCAATTATAAAAGTAAACATAGTAGCTACTATGCATATTTTCGTCTACTCCTAGATATGGCATTTGGACCATGTTAGAGTTATCAAAAAGAATGAGATATTCTTTGGAGCATAACTCTGCAATCTTTCGCTGACTGTTGTAAACAATATCAAAAGATTGTGCGATTTCCCGTTTACTAGGAGAAATAAGTCTCTGTCTTCATTATTCATTTATCAAAAGATTGTTGACCACCACACTTTTTTTGGGGACACTTGACACCTCATTGTTTGTTGTATGATAATTGCAGTGTATTCCTCTTGGAGGACTGGTAAGATTTGAATTAAGTAATTACATATGATCCCATAAGTTTTATAATTCTAAGTCCAAGATTTAGTGATTTCTTTCAATAGAATAGACTTTCATTTTCTATGAAAAGAATAGACTTCTAAGATATCCACACAAAGAAAACCAAGGATGATTTTAGAAGTCGATCCTTATGTGATGTTAAAGCCTAAAGGTAACCAAAGTAGTAGCTTATTGCGTAGAGTAAGAGTCCTTTAGTTCACTTTGAGTTCACAATTAATGCTCTCATAGGATTTAAAACACCATGTTACTAATGAAACATTACTGAAAAATTATGAGTAAAGATAAACATCATTAATTGTAAAGCAAGTTAACAAACTATTTAATTAAATTCAAATAACAATAATGCCCCATGAAAATTAGAATCAAACAACAAAAGTATACATCAAATAATTAAAATTTGATTGGATCCAAACCGATGATTTGCATATATTGTCAAAGTGCAAATCATATTCAAATAATGCTCCACCAGTAATGGATTATAAAAATTAAAATAATGTATTGAATAATAAATAGTCTATTTACTTTAAATCTCATCATTAGTACATATTTCAAGATTCACTGAAAGTATGCATATGTCTTTTCAAATGTGAAGTCAAGTTCTCTATCCAATAAATAACAAAAAATTTATCATGTATGTTGCGCACCTAAGCTTCAACAAAAAAAATTCGTGCATCAATTCACAAAACATGGCAAACAAAGACTTGGTATATAACTTTATATTCTAGGAAAAAATATACATAGCATTAAGATATAAATTATTGCAAATCATGATTATAAATAATATTTACTAGTTGACAAATTATGTTCTCTGTAGACTCTAGCACAAAGTGGGCCAGAATGTGCTGCAACTCAGTTTCTTATTATGCTGACTCCCATTTGTGTACCTGCACTCACTGCACCATTTTTCCCTCCAAAAAATGGACAGGTGTCGTACATACAATTAGAAGTAAGAAAAAAGTTGCGCAGCACCGAAATCAAAATCCAAGAACTGCACCCCCCCTCGTCCCTACGTCAACTCCTCAAACAAGGATAAAACCACAGTATCTTGCGAGCAGGTCGCATACGAGAAGTCGGACCAGACTGTCCGATTTTTGCCGCTTCAATCTCAACCGTTTACTCTCCCGGCCCGCACATCCGCATGCACCGCCTCTCGGAAGGGGCCACTGTCCAACGGGTATTAAACAGGACCTTTGGTGAGCCAAGCAAGCACCCCGCCCACCCCACCCAACCCCTCCTCCCATTGCCTTGCTTCCCTTCCAACGACTCTGTTGCCATCCTACGGTCTCCCCTATCTTGAAACAGAGTTCCTCTTCTTCCTTTGTTCCCCTGACGGCTTTCTTTTTGTTTTTTCTTCTTTTTTTTTTTTTTCATGTTTCCTTTGATCTCATTGAGAGTTGATTCTAGTAAAAAGGTTGGATTTTGTTGTCGGTTTTCTCTGATTATTGGATTATAAGTTGGTTTTGCCTTGTCTCTGGTTGCTAGCTCTTTATTCTACGATGTCCTTGGGAGTAGATCCAGTGCTTGCTTGCAAAAGCTTCTCTATTGGCGCTTCTCGGCTCTATGTTTTCTTTCTTCATCTAAAGTCATCCCATTAGAAAGTATTTTTGTGGTCGGAACTCTTGGTTGGATAGCTTTGAAATCCTGCTTATAAAAAATCGTTTTATTGTCAGGTATTGCTTCAAAATCCTGTTTTTATGCATGGGACTTACCTCATTCAGATAGAAAACTGGGTCATTATATTCGGTATTGTTGCCAATGTTGCTTAAAAAACTTGCCATTTATAAAGGTTTTCTCTCTCTCTCTCTCTAGAAAAAAAAAATCTCAATCCATTAGATATCTGTTCTTTAAGATTGGTTAAATGGTTGTAGATGGTATATGATTTATCGTTTTTTTTTTTTTTAAAGATCATGACTGAATATGTTGAGTCAGAAGAAAGTTTTGAATTGGCTGAGAAAGAGGGGAGCTATAACAGTATACTCGATGAGGTACTTCTTGGTTTGGATGGGAATGCATATGAAAGGCCTGAAGAGCCAGAGCCAAATTGCAAGAGGCAAAAGGTCTGTGCCTTGTTTTTAAATATATAAAGATATAAAAAGTTCTCTCTTTTTGCTGGATTACTAGCTTTCTCTCTTTAGTGACTGGATCCAATTGGATGGCCAGGATAAATTTTAGATCTGCTGGTAAAATTTTGATATTAATTTGTATGACTTTATCTGAAAAAATATGTCATGTTAGGTCTTTTTACTGGTACTGTGAACACTGAGCAGACATACACAGACATATGTAGCAGATAAATGAGAAATGATAGGACCATCATGTACAGGTCTGAGGGTTTCTTTTCTTTTTGGTTTTCTTCCACTCTCCCTCCTTCTAAAGTCTCCTCTTCTCCTGCATCTTCAGGTATTGCACCAAGTGTTAATTTGGCACAACACTGCATACCGATTCGGTTGCAGTACTATACTAGTTCGGTACTGGTACGGTATAATATGGACTTGTACGGCACGATGCCAACCGATATGGCAAACCATAGTCTCGATCAAGATTTGCTGTCTCAGTACCAGACCTTATATGGGTCCCATCTTATTATAGTGTCGGTATGTGGTATGCTATGAGACAGTAAGGCACATCGAGTGCCGATACAGTACAGAACTTCATACCAATTCAATATTGATATGGCAAACATTGGCCTCAACTTTGTTGCTAATCATGACTTGGAGAAGAAAAGTCTTTGAAAAACAAAAAAAACCATCAATTGAGCTGTGATAGGCCACAGTGCAAGTAAGCCAATTATTACATTTGAGCGTTGTCCTTTGATGTTCATGATTTGATTAGCTATGACACTTTACAATCATAAGCAACATTGACTAATCCTTTTCCCATTAAATCAAAATCAGCTATAGGTGAAAACTCTAAACAAGGCCCCAAGAAGGACTATAAATGATAATTAACTTGGTGTTCATGTTTTATGTTTATAATCTTGCTTAATTAATTAATTTTGTATCCAAGCTTTACCTATATGCAACCCCATCTAGATATACATATTTGTCACTTTGTGTTCTAGTACTAGAAAGCCAAGAGACAAAAATATTAGTTCTCATTCGTTAGTGACAAAGTTTTTTTTTTTTTTTTGACTTTTTTTTTTTTACGGGTGGGGGTGGGAAGTGTTGCAGCTAAGAATATATCTAGACTCAATTATAAAATCAGGAGATCAATAATTTACGTTTCATATTCAAGGCCTAAAAATGGTAGTAGAATTATCCATCATTTCACAAATATATATGTAGAAAATCTTAATAATACTTAAAAACATATGAACACGATAAAGATTTACTCTTTTTTTAATCATAGTTTATTCAAGTTATTCCCTTCCCTCCCTTTTTTAATTTGCCATTCAAGTTACCTAGGATATCAATAATATGTATAAGTCAACCAATTAGTTGCATTAATTCAATATACGCACACACACACATGCACACACTACAGGTTTTTGTCGTACAATTTTCTTTCTAAACTTTCATGGACTTTATGTTTTATATCTCCTCAAATGTATTGGCGACAGGATATATCTAGCTACTCTGGATATTCTTTATTTATTTTTGAAAAGCAATATATGTTTTCATCATAATATAATCTTTTCAAGTGCAAGATGTAAATGAAATGAAATATAAATCATTTAGCAAATATTAAGCTCCATTACTGTCAAATGAATCGTGAATTGTGAGAAAAAACTCATCTCTCATCTTTTGATATCACAAACATCTAGTTGTTATTTTGATCAGGTTTTATGTACTAAAGAAGAAAAATTGAAAATAGATTCATTTAGGGGATGTGTATTGTTCTTAGGAAGATAGGGATTAGGAACATGGGAAGTTTGGTAGGGCTGAGAAAAAGTAAATTAGATCCTTTGCTGATGTTGAAGCGTGAAACTGAGTGGGTCAAGTTAATTTAGTTACCTTGATTTGGAATGGAACAAATGAATCTGCATGAAGAAGCCTAATAAATAGCAGACCTCAAACCCTCCCAAGCTCCTCGAAGCTCAGCTTTTGTGACCAAACAATTACAGAAAGATGAGGCCCCCAAGAAGCAAAGCCTTCCGTTCATAATAATGCACAACAAAACCAGCACTTGCACCACTGGTCTCAACACCTCCATCAAAATTTATCATGAAGACACCTGACTGGCGAGGACCCACGTGACAAGAATATGAGAACAACTGTGGTGAGCACCACAGAGCAATCCCCAGTGAGTTGAAGATGCAACAGACTTTGAAGATGTTTTGGATCTCTCAAGAAATTCATTAAATTGGCAGCTTGCCTAATAATCAGCCTTGGAGAAGTGTAAGTAGACTCACAGCAGTTCTTGTGTAAAGCCAGTCAAATTCCAGGGGCAGTGTAGTGATGTAAGGGATGCTTTAACAGATAATTATTTGTATTACAAGATTAACTAAGTTTGGCTTTCTTCTAATGTCTCTATGGTTGGCTTTTGCTAGAATTTCTTATTTCTCAGATAGATAATTTTATACCATTTTATCTATATTTTCTTGATGCAGATAGATTCATGCGCCGATATGACAGGGGTACCAAGTCCTCTAGGTCTGAATTTATGCAAAACCCAAACTTTCTTGGATCTCATTCATATGAAGCTATTTCAGGAGAAGACCACTCCTCATAATGAACCAACTGTGCGTACTAATATAGAAAAACAGAAAACTAGAAATGATAACTATGATACCCAACCTACACCTATAAAATGGAAGGCTTCAAATTTTCCTGCAACAAAACTCAAGATCGGCTCTTGGGAGGTAATATTATACTTTGACTCAATAGATCAAGTTAGAAGCAAATACTCGAGACAAAACTTGCTAGGTAGTTTTACTGTTTAACATCTAACATTTTTTTTTAAACTATATTTCATAATTTTAGAGAGAGTCAAGAAATGAAAGTGATATTGTAGCTAAGTTTTACTATGCTAAGCGAAAACTTGTGTGGGAGATATTAGAAAGTGGATTGAAAAAAAAGCTTGAGATCCAATGGCCTGACATCTCAGCAATCAGAGCACGTTTCATGGAGGATCAACCTGGCATTCTGGAAGTTGAGGTTAGATGATTTTTTTTGAAACATCATCTTATTCCATTGACTAAGTTTGCTCCATTCTTACTGTATTGATTACTTTTATTGTCTTAGACATGTTTTGAACTAATTCTTGGCTTCGAGTGTTTGGTTGATATTTCTTAACAATTTGATTTTTTAATAACAAAATTTGGAAGACTTGCTTGGGTTGATAACTAGGGTATTTGGTGCATACTGCAGTTAAGGCAGCAGCCGATGTTCTTTAATGAAGTAAATCCACAGCCAAGAAAGCATACTAATTGGGAAGCTTGTTCTGATTTTACTGGAGGGAATGCAACCATATACAGGTCTATAAAGATTAAATTGACATCCCTTTCTTAGAGCTTTTTCCTAAGCTTTTCATGAATTTTACACCTTCAAATATTTCTATATTTGTTGGAATATACTTCTTTTTTTCTTTTCTTTTTTTTTTTGTGAGAAGAATGCACTTCATTATTGTTGAAGTAGGTAAGTCTTTTGATTTAGATCTTCAGTCCGTCAATGTTCAGTCTATGTTAAACCACTTCTATGGGAGGAGCTTCCGAACATGTGAAGAACAAATAAAAAATAAAACAATAACTTCTTTGGTAAGGTTTTTGTAATATTCTCATAGCTTGTTTCTCATTCTCATTTTCTTTCCTTCAGGAGGCACCATCTTGAGTTTCCAGAAGGAATTTTGGAGAAACATTATGAAAGGCTTTTATGTGGTGATAATCGGCTATTGACAATGAGTCAGAGAGCTTTTCCAAGCCATGATTCTTCATTTTTTGAGACCATTAGGAGTGAGATGCAAGATGTAGGCATGCTCAACCCAAGATTTCCACCTTCGTTCAATCAACTGTCCAGCAACTGGTATCCACCTCATCTACATTATATTAGCAATCATGGGAGCATGAATGGTCCTACTTGTATCCAGACTTTTGATTCTCTTGGTCCATCAGTTGGTGCCAACTATTCAGTTTCACTGCTGAAACCAGCACCTGAAGCTATACATATGAATTCACCAAGTTCAGGTAAATTATCTTAAACATCTAGTCACTAAACCAAGATACAAATGCTAATTGTTTCTTTCTTTTCCTTCTCAAGTCGTAGAGTTCCCACCAACTATGTATCAAGCCACAAGTGCTCTGAATCCAGGGACATCCTACTTGGGTAAATCATTGATTCATTAACCCTTCATTTCATCAATGCTATATTCTACTACCATGATCTCTAGCTAAGAGTTTCCTTTTTTTCTCTCTCTTTTTCCTTTTCTTACTTTTTGAATGAAGCAGACGACTTTGCGCTTAACAATGCCAATTCCACAATGAACCCTATCCTGAGCAAAATGACTCAAATTTGCAATCAAGAAATTCAAAGTTTGAGAGGGGTTGATGACATAAGGGAGCACCAAACCCAACAACTATACTCGGGTGCCTATGCAGCCACAGCTCCTAATTTTCTTCCTCGACACATCTCTGCTGATAACTCATTAACTCATGCAACTGAAATAGAAAATTCCCATGCTGGTATACAAGATCTACAATCAATTGAGGAGCAATTATTGAGTGATTCTAGTGATCTAGATGCATTTGTCTCTGATGAGTCCAGGCTTCTCTCCAAAGTAAACTCTGTTGGGTCACTCCTTTTCTTAACAGCGGTACCGGATTCACAACCATAATCCCCCAATGGATTGGATGGTGCTGTCCAAAGTACTGATGGAACAAACTCTACATTAGAATCAAGGGACTCCATGCAATGTGACAACATGGAGCAAATAGGCACTGGGAGCTTGTTTCAGAAGTTTGACCATGCTGATTTGCATTCCATGTCATATTCACGATAGACCAGTGTGGCCTTGTTCCAATTGTCAATGACTTCAGATTTTGGGAGAGGATTTTCTTGGGGCTCAAGTGCAGTCTTTTTGTACTCCGTAGGGACAATATTAGAGCATAGCTTAGATTAGATTATCTTTGATATAAATCTCAGGATGTGGAACCTACTGGACTAAAATTTGCATTAGGTCCTTCTCTACTAGAAGAGTGGAGAGTCTCAAACCTTGTCTTCTCTTTTTCACTGAGATAATCTGGATTTTTTGCATCTTTTACATTCAGTTATCATTCATTTGGTCATTTTTAAGCATATGATTGGAAAGTCTCTAAACTCTTGATCTCCCTTTTAATGAGATATTATCTGCATTTTGATGTGCTTTCAACCTTCTGTTTTTTTTTCTTTTAACAGGAACTGTTCTTCTCTCTTCTAATGAGACATTTTGGATTTTTTGCGTCTTTTAGATTCAGGTGTCATTCCCCATTTCAAATAAGTTATTGCACTTCTAAAATGGACACGCTTAGGCTGTACGAGTATACATCTTTATGAATCACAGTTATTCATTCTACATGACAAATTTCCATGGTACCTACAATCTAGGCTTGGTCAAGAAAAGAGTTTTTCATTGCAGAAGCCAATACTCTTCATCAGCACCCAACAGACCCCAGTTGCATTTGGTTTCAATTTCTTCTGCATTTGTTTCCTTTGGGACAGAACATTTCAGATTGCTGTTAATAGGGTCAGATGTCACCTTCAGTCAAATCCGTGAACAACTTTTTTTTTTTTTTTCACTAATGCATTTCTCGTTCCTGGTTGTTTATCTTTTCAGGTGACCTCTCTCTCTCTCTCTCTCTCTCTCTCTCTCTCTGCAATTCAACTGATGTGCTACTGCGAGGCCACAATCCATGCTGCTCGCTGCTTGGGGAAGAGGTCTTGATTATTGATTTGGATCTCTAAGTTGCTTGCTTCAATTTGATAGGAAGTATTTATATTTGAATTATGATGCTGCTTGAGATGATGTAGTTCTCACTATTCGAAGCAACATCATATAGAAATATAGACTAGCAGAGCATTTGATCTTTTGAACATGCTTTTGCTATTTGTTTTTAAACATGACCAATATCTGAATGATGGTTTTTATCAAACAGCTTTACCTTCATGAACGCTAGCATGCCATCACAGCACTGTTAAACTTCATTTTGACCTCTCCTTATGTAAGAAAATTAAGATTAGCCATGGTAACTAGCAGGAATTTTTTCCCAAAACATGGAGGAATGATTTGGTTCACAGTGCTATGAAACTGGTTGTTTGCATGCATAGCGATCAGCGATTATGTGATAAGTTCATGACTCTTAACTCACAGCCTTGACATAGGGGAGTCATTGTTCACTAAATAATATTGTATGAAAGAAATGGATTCAACAGATGACAATGAGTGCTCCAAGTTTGGTAGAACTGAAAAATTTTTCAAGCTTGATTTAGACTAGGCCTGATCCAAATGTGTACTTGGTCGGAAAGCTAGCCCTCATTTCATGATTCATTTAGGACTATCAAGCTCAGTGCTGTAAAATGAATATATATATATATATATAGTTAAGACCTCTAGCTAGTAAGTAAGAACAGTTGTATTTCTAATATTGTAGAGGGTCAGCAATTGGATAATATCTTCATGGTATAATGGATATGGTCAGTTTACAAGTCCCTTGAAATATGTTTCTGTGGTACATGGCATGGAGAATCCTGCTGGATGTGTATCTTTGGAGTGCTTTGTGTAGGATAGCACATGGACTATGGACCAAAAGCAAATCTATTCCATGTAATGTTTCTTGTGTTACCTGCGGGTTGAAATCATTGAAAAAAAATATATATAAGAAAAAAAGTTGCTAAGCACTATTTTTTTTCAATTATTTATTTTCCAAGTATGCAAAGAAAAAAAAAAAGGCAGCACCAAGAAATATGTAGATGGATAAAAATTTTGAATTTTGCTTATATTCATGTCCACTAAATAAACATCCATTCAATGCAATAAAGGTGACTCATAGAGATGCATGTCTAAAAGGAAAAACATTTTGTCCTTTCTTGCAGATTCATCCCTGAAGTCTCAAGTTATTTCATCTTAATCCTTGTGTTTTCTATATTTTACATTCACATCCAGAAATCTCTTTTGATAGTGTATCCTGGTCCATTCGCTATTTTAGTTTACCCAACCCTGGTTAGAGCAAACCAGAGTTCGTTTTTTTTTTTTTTAAGTGAATGTATAGAGGAGTGAAAAGGGCGAAACAAGAGTTTACAGGCAATCCTGAGATTACAGTGGAAGCAAACAAACAAATCAAATGTGCCAAAGAAACTCTACAGGACTAAGACCATTGTGAAGGAACCAAGTAAGACAAGGAGTTACAAATCTTCATATGGCCGTCAATCCCCATCTTCGAGCGAAGATTCTTCCATAGGCAAAAAGTCTAGCGTCCTTTGGAGAGTGGCATAGATGGAGCTTTTCCTTTTGAGGAAGATTCTTCCATTTCTTTCATGTCAAATGTGCCAAAACAATGCCATCACAAGCTGGTTCCAACTTCCAAGTTCTCCTAACTGATCTGCTGAATATTCTTGCGCCATCATGAGGTCCAAAGAGAGAAGGTTGGAAGGATGGCTTCTCAAGTTCAAGCAAGTTTTTGAAATGGACCAAATACTCCTAATAAAGGGCATCTCAGGATTTGATGAGAAATGGATTCATCATTACTTCCACAAAGCCGGCATCCAGAGCTTATTGACCATCCTTTTCTCGAAAGGTTCTCCCCTTTGTGGAGCTTGGTCTTCATGGCAAGCCAAAGGAAGACCTTGACCTTTTTCGAAACTGTTGCTTTCCAAATAACTCTATAGAAAGGGTAGAAGAGACCCCCTATGTTATGAATTTGCAGTAGGAGTTTATAGTGAGAAGGTCATTCCTAGTAAGCTTTCGAGCAGAGGCATCAGCCTCTCCAGATGGAGAAATGGAGATGAGGAGCTCAAGTAGACAATCCAGTTGAACAGACTACTGTTTGGTAAGAGGACCACACCATCTAATCCTCCAACCATGAGTTCTCCAGCACTATTAAGAGACCACCAAAACATTCTCTTTAAGATCTCTAGAGAAAAGATTACTGGAAAAGAGAGCAGGTAGAGTCGATCCAATCCAAGTATCCTCCTAGAATCTGATACAACTTCCATCGCCTAGGTTGAAGGCTGTACATTTCCAAAATACTTCAGGATCCCTATTCCCTACTACTGTTCTTCCAAATAGAAGAGAGTTTCACTGGGCTCTTTTTGGCCCTCATTCTGACTTTTTTTTGCAACTATTAGGTACTCATAATCTAATTTGACCAAATGGCATCCGAACTGGAGAGCAGCTTTGTCACATTCTTGATCCGAGATCGCAAGCTGAAAGTTATGACAATCGTCGCATACTCATAGAAAATTCTCCCTATAAGCATGCAAAGCATCTTATCATGCTATCCTAAAACAACAGCAGAATAATTAGTCAATAATTTAAATCCAAAACATAACAATCTAAATTCCAACTTTAA
This sequence comes from Elaeis guineensis, assembly GCF_000442705.2. NCBI lineage: Eukaryota > Viridiplantae > Streptophyta > Magnoliopsida > Arecales > Arecaceae > Elaeis > Elaeis guineensis. The sequence goes on from NC_025997.2 coordinate 16,879,687, forward strand.
TATCTCAATAAATTCAATAATGTTCAATACACCTTACATCAAATTCAATAAGACTTTCAGTCTAAAATAAAAGTATGGAGGTTCTACTTCTTATCACTCTTCCATTCATATCTTGTATCATCTTAATTCCTCAATATCTGTAAAAACAGTAAAAATAAGAGGTAATGAGCTAGACAGTCCAGTAAATAATGATCACTTTCAGCAGATTTCATCAGACATTAAAGTAAATAATTATTCATAGAAAATAAGTATATAGACTTCATCAATTCGAAATCAATTTCAATTATGCAATACAATTCATGCTAAATTCATTTCTTTTTTAAAAAATCGAGTTTCTTTTGAGATTTTAATTTCTTTCATTCTTAAGTTCTTATCATCAACCATGAGCTATGACCATATTTTTTCTATAGCAGGATCATAACAATGCGTATCATCTTGCGGTGAGCTACGAATCATCTGGCAGCAAAGTCTTTCGAAACCACTGGTCTCGCTGGCGATATGTTGCTGGTTTCGCTGGCGACATAAACTCTTAAGACAAATCAATTACCAACGTATATGCTTCTATTGGTGGGGTCCTTTACATAGTTAGGTTGTCAATTCATATTATTTTTATATCAAAATTTTTTATATTTATATTCTTGTTCTAGTTCAAGAGGAATACACATAATCATGCAGTATCAAAATCAATCAATATAATGCATTATGAAATTCAACATGTTCAATCATGCTTCATCATATCATATCAAAATAAGATATTTGTTATAACAAAATATCATTCATCCAATTTACGCATGGTTTCACAAATCATGTCAGAAAATATATTATAATTTATCAATAGATCCAAAAAAAGTGAAACATTACTTACCTCATACGCATTCCAACAAATCCACATAATTCTATAAATTTTCTTCCAACATCTTTTGTTCATAGATCATATCACGATATCCCATGATCAAACATTCATAATCCTATATAGAATCAATTTCAATAATTAGAAAGGACATGAATAATTAAAAAAGATAGAATTGATGGACACCTGTATCCCATCATCCAGATTGGTCCAATCATCTAATTTTTCTGGTCAAAATCTAATTAGGACATAGATGGTCAAAAGTTTGGCTACCGGATCAAATCAAATTTTCAAAGTGATAGGATCGAGATTCTTTTATTGGGTTCGTAAATCAAATGGAGAGAGAAATCAAAGGAGAGAGAATTTATGAGGTACAATTCTAGAGAGAGAAATTCATCTGGACTAATCAGATGATATGGTTCAACAAATTCGATCGATTAGATGAAGATAATTTAATCAAAATATGCTGAAATTATCATATGAATAATTCAATAAAATCATGAAAAATAAAATCTAAAGCATCTGATCTGATCAAAGTAGGTGTCGGTATACTGTCTGACGATCACAGATCAAAATGCATCATTAGGATCATTTAAATTCATCATCATTTTTTTCAAAATTTTAAAAAATCTGAGGAGAGAGAAATAAACTAGAGAGAGAAAATTCTAGAGAGAGAAAGTGGAGAGAGAAACTAGAGCGAGAAAGAGAAGTTCTAGAGAGAGGAAAAGAGAGAGAGAGAGGAGAGAGAAAATTCTCTTTTTTTTTCTTTTTTTTTTCTTTCTTCCTTCTTCTTCTTCCTTTGTTTTTTTTGGGCAAAAACAGGGACTGTGTGGTCCCTCTCTTGTTCGATGGATCAAAGGCCGCGGTCGGCACGATGGTGGCCGACGGTAGGAGGGCTATGACACCACAATCCGGAGGAAGCAAAACTGGTGATCGGCGGTGATCACCGATGTCGAAAAATTAAAGGAAAAGAGAGGCGGAACAGTCTGAAATAGAGGACAATCTTTTTCAAAAGAAATCCAACGATTATCGGGCAAAAATTGAGATTCAAAGGCTGAGAAAGATGGCCGGAGGTGCGGCTCATGACGATGAGATCATAGATCTTCGATTTGATGATCAACGACGACGGACGACATTAGATTCAAATCAAACACAGAGAGAGAAAATAGGGCACTTGAGATCTGACTTTTTTTTTTCAAAATCAGCAAATAAACCAATTGAAATTCATCTTAATAATCACAAGAACTTGATGAAGGGCTTCTTTAAGAGATTTTTATCTGATTTCAGTGATGCTCAGTCCAAAATTCCTCGAACATGGTGATGATCATCCAAAATAAGAGAGATGAATAGAGAGAGGAAGATGGCGAGAGAGGAAGAGGGCTCGACTTCTTCTTGACGGTGGATATTCATGGAAGGGAGGGAACGAGGGTCTCCTCTTATAGAGGAGCCCAAGAGTTTGATTCAAACTCCCCTTCATCAGAGAAGAGGACTCCCATCGGGAGTCTTATTCTTTTTTTTTTTTCAATTGGACTTTGTGGGCCTTTGGACTGGGTTATAACATTCTTCCTCTCTAAAAAAAATTTCGTCCTAGAAATTTTTCTTGCTTAAGTCTTCAAAAATTCTTACTTGAGATTTATTGTTAAAATCTCACCCACAAATATTTCAATATTTTAATTCTTAATGCAAATATATTTTTAAATCATTTCATAAGGAAAAGGTTAGTACGTTTAGTATTGATTTGAATTAGAACTATTCATTTCTTATCATCAAAATCAATATCTTAAAGATTTTCAATTTTTTTTAAGATTTCTTATTTTTTATAAAAATAATGTTCAATATCTCATGCTTAGATCAAAATCAAACCTATCTTTTGTAAATAGAAGAAAATCAATATCTTAATTTCTGAATAATTTTTTTTTTATTAGAATACTAACCACTCTTAATTAATCAACCCATTATGAGATAGAAAAATATACTTATATGAATCATACAGTGACATCAAAATTTAAAAATATTTTTTTTTATTTGTACTTTTAAAGGTTGAAATTTCATCATTTTAATCTCATCATCAAATTTTTGATATTTTAATTTTTTTTTACGCAACTTCATTATTAAATCATTTCATAAAGAAAAGATCAATATTATCAATATTGATTAGAATCAAGACCACTATTTCTGATCATCAAAATTAGTCTCTCGATTCTAGATAAGGATATCAAATTTTTCACCAAAAAAATCTTTACTACTCATGATTTAATCAATTTATCACAATATCATAAATAAATTTTACCACACCCTCCATAGATAAACATTTGAATTTAAAAATCTAAGATCAAAATCAATGTTCGATAAACAATCTCAAATTCTTTCTAATAAATAGATAATTATAAAATTCAATTCTAGGATAAAAAAAATCTATTTCTAAATATTCTAAATCTAAAATCTAAAATCAAGGATCCACTCATTCTAGAATTAGGATGCTAAATATATTTTTAGCATAGTAGATGGAAGCACTACTTTTGAAAATCACATTAAGGATGTCAAAAATAATCTAAAATTTTAAAAATATTATTCTTTCTAATATCAATAAATTTTTTGTATCAAATCATATCATCTATCGTAATTCTTTAACTCAAAGAGTCAACATTCTTGACTTACTCAAAATAATCCAAATCACCATGCTTCCACTGCACACTCTATTCTAACAATCAAAATTTTTTTAAATTCATAAAAAAAATTTTTGATCAATTTTTTTTTTATCTTATCAATAAAAAAGATTTAAAATTTAAAATTTTAATTAAAAATAAAGATTAACTTCTGATTCTCATTCATACTTTTACTGGTATACAATAATCTTGATTAATCTTTAAGTCCAATATCACATTCAAAATCATCATATAGGTCTACTATAATCCAATATGAATCAAATTTTAATTCTCATATCAATTCAATTAGATAATTCTAAATCAAAATTCTATAAGTCAAATCAATAAGAAAATCTTTCGATGTTTCACCAAATTAGGACATAATCAGAACATATAAGAATTTTAAATCATTATCTTTTCTAAAGTTTCTATCATTAAGATCCTTAATATCTATCAAGTATCCTTTCATAATAATCATACAAGTCTAAAAAAATCAAATCTTTATTTAATAGTAGATTCAATCAGAGATCTCATTAACAAAAGCAAAGGAACTCCATATCAATTCCTAAATCCAAAATTTTAAATTGAAAATTCACATGGGTATCATAATCTCGAATAAATATAAATCAGATCTTTTTATCTTAATCTAAAGATAAAAGTTTTTCTTTAACAATCTCAATAATAATATCAGAAAATCTCTTGATTAACATAGATACGAAATCTTTAAATTAAAATTTCATACACATCATGTAGTCTCCAAAAGACACAAATAATTTCTATTATTTAGATCTAAAGATGATAATTAAAGATTCCAGCACAATGAATATCTTATAATCTCATAATCAATTTCATCAATAAGAATAGACTTCTTTGCAATACCTCCAAATATGTATTCATCCTAATATGCCACTTTATATATTATCCACATACCAAGTTCAATTTCGATAAATATTCTAATCAAGTATCATAAAAGATTTTCTTAGTCCATCCTGAAATAATATTTTATCATCAAATCTTTATCTTGTCAATAATAGTCAACTTCTCAACTAGGAGTAATATCATAATATTATTCTCACATCGAATTTGAACTTACGACTCACTTGAATAATTAATGATCGAATTAATAACCACAATACACAATAAAATTTAACATCAATTTTTTTACAATTACTTTCGATCAAAATCAAATTAATTATATTATGATCTACAGATCATCTATCATATTTCAAACTCTATGTGTCATAATCTCTTATAATTTTTTCATACATAATTTTAATATTTAATCAAAAATTATAAAATTTTTTCACACTACATCATCATAGATCTACACCATAATGATCCTAGTGTCTATCCACTTACACTCATTCTATATCTGATTCTATATTTCATACTTTATCTACTTATGCTCTGATACTACTTTAATTGTCACGCTCTCGACTCGAGATCGCGAGCTGAAGGTTATGGCAACCATCGCATACTCATAGAAAACTCTTCCTATAAGCATGCAAAGCATCTTATCATGCTATCCTAAAATAACAGCGAAATAATTAGTCAATAATTTAAATCTAAAATATAATAATCTAAATTTTAACTTTAATATCTCAATAAATTCAACAATATTCAATACACCTTACATCAAATTCAATAAGACTTTTAGTCTAAAATAAAAGTATGGAGGTTCTGCTTTTCATCACTCTTCCATTTATATCTTGTATCATTTTAATTTCTCAACATCTATAAAAATAGTAAAAATAAGAGATAATGAGTTAGACAGCCCAGTAAGCAATGATCACTTTCAAAAGATTTTATCAGGTATTAAAATAAATAATTATTTATAGAAAACTAGCATATAGAGTTCATCAATTCAAAATCAATTTCAATTATGCAATACAATTCATGCTAAATTTATTTTTTTTTCAAAAATTTTAGTTTCTTTTAAGATTTCAATTTCTTTTATTTTTAAATTTTTTTCATCAATCATGAGCTATGACCATATTTTTTCTGTAGCAGGGTCATAATACCGCGTATCATCTTGCAGTGAGCTGCGAATCATCTGGCAGCAAAGTCATTCGAAACCGCTGGTCTTGCTGGTGGTTTGTCGCTGGTCTCGCTGGCGACATGTCACTGGTCTTGCTGGTGACATAAATTCTTAGGATAAATCAATTGCCAACGTATATGCCCCCATTAGCGGAGTTTTTTACATTGTCAGGTTGTCAATTCATTTTATTTTTATATCAAAATTTTTCATAATTTATGTTCTTGTTCTAGTTCGATAGGAATACACATAATTATGCAGTATCAAAATCAATCAATATAATGCATCATGAAATTCAACATGTTCAATCATGCTTCATCATATCATATCAAAATAAGATATTTTTCATAACAAAATATCATTCGTCCAATTCATCCATTATTTTACAAATCATATCAGAAAATATATTATAATTTATCGATAAATCTAGAAAAAGTGAAGCATTACTTACCTCATACACATTCCAACAAATCTACATAATTCTATAAATTTTCTTCCAATATCCTTTATTCATAGATCATATCACAATATCCCATGATCAAACATCCACAATCCTATATAGGATCAATTTCAATAATTAGAAAGGATATGAACAATTAAGAATGATAGAATTGATGGACATCCGTATCCCATCATTTAGATTGATCCGATCATCTAATTTCATATGGTCAAAATCTAATTAGGACATAGATGGTCAAAAGTTGGGCTACCGGATCAAATCAGATTTTCAAAGTGATAGGATCGAGATTCCTTTATTGGGTTCGTAAATCAAATAGAGAGAAAAAATCGGAGGAGAGAGAATTTATGAGATATAATTTTAGAGAGAAAAATTTATCTGGACTAATCAGACGATATGGTTCAACAAATCCGATCGATCAGATTAAGATAATTTAATCAAAACATGCTGAAATTACCATATGGATAATTCAATAAAATTATGAAAAATAAAATCTAAAGATATCTAATCTGATCAAGTGGGTGCCGATATACTGTTCGGCAATCACAGATCAAAATGTATCACTAGGATCATTTAAATTCATCATCATTCTTCTCAAAATTTTAAAAAATCTTGGAGAGAAAAATAACCTAGAGAGAGAAAATTTTAGAGAGAAAAAGTGGAGAAAGAAACTAGAGCGAGAAAGAGAAGTTCTAGAGAGAGGAGAAGAGAGAGAAAAAGAGGAGAGAGAATTTTTTTTTTTCTTTTTCTTTTCTTTCTTCCTTCTTCTTCCTTCGGTTTCTTTTGGGCAAAAACAGGGGACTGTGTGGTCCCTCCCTTGTTCAACGGATCAGAGGTTACAGTCGGTGCGACGGTGGCCGGCGGTAGGAGGGCTACGACACCGCAGCCCAAAGAAAGCTAAATCGACGGTCAGTGGTGACCATCAGCGTCGGAAAATCAAAGGAAAAGAGGGGCGAAATAGTCCGAAATAGGGGACAATCTTTTTCAAAAGAAATCCGACGATTGTCGGGCAAAAATTGAGATTCAAAGGATGAGGAAGATAACCAGAGGTGCGGCTCATGGCGGCGAGATCATAAATCTTCGGTCCGACGATCAACGATGACAGATGACGTCGGAATCAAATCAAACACAGGGAGAGAAAATAGGGCACTTGAGATCCGACTTTTTCTTTCCAAAATCAGCAAATAAACCAATTGAAATCCATCTTAATAATCACAAGAACTTGATGAAGGGCTTCTTTAAGGGATTTTTATCTGATTCCAGTAATGCTTAGCCCAAAATTCCTCAAACACGGTGATGATCATCCGAAATACAAGAGATGAAGAGGGGGAGGAAGACGGCGAGAGAGGAAGGGGCCTCGGCTTCTTCTCGACGGTGGATGTTCATGGAAGGGAGGGAACGAGGGTCCTCTCTTATAGAGAAGCCCAAGAGTTTGATTCAAACTCTCCTTCATCGGAGAAGAGGACTCCCGTGGGAGTCTTTTTCTTTTTTTTTTTTTGCCTTTCAATTGGGCTTTGTGGGCTTTTGGGCTGGGTTATAACAAGCTTCTGCACCCATTTTGCTAACAGAGCGAGGTTCCCATTTCTAATATTCATGATTCCTAGCTTACCCTTCTCTTTCGAGCAGCATACACAGCTCCAACTCACGAAACAGTGAAACCCGATAATCTTTTCCTCCCCCTTCCAAGAAAAGCTCTTCTCATGTGATCAGTTTTATTTGCAACCCATTTCGGAAGCCTGAGTGGATTGGGTTGATCAAAGTTAATCTGCCCTACCAAGGCAGAAGCTATCCTTCCCAAGATGCTAGTTTTGAGCCGATCTTTTCAAGAAGAGGCAACCGGTATTGCTTTGGTAATTTTCTTCTGTCAAGGAGAGCTAAGCCAAGATAAGTTAGGGGGAAGGAGCTTCTCTTACATCTCATGAGTGTAGCATACTTAGGTGCTTCCTCATCCTCCTTGTTTAGGCATAGGATCTTCCTTTTACCAAAATTAATCTTCATCTCTGAAGCATTCTCAAAGGCAAGAAGAATAGTCTTGGCTGCCATGAGACTCTCTCTTCCTTGCACAAAATAAAAGAGTGCTGTCTGCAAAGTGGAGGCTTCAAACATTTACAAAGCTCTCACATTGTCCAATGCCTTCAACGAGACACATAATTATCCACCATCACTAAGGGGTAGAGGCAAGTGAGTATGACAACTATTTTAAGCATCCACATGTATGTTCTGCCAAACGGCATTACAATTGCCATTCGTGCAGGGGATATAAAGGAAGAGGAAGAGGGAAACTAATGGTGCTCATGGAGGCAAAGCACTAGGATATCCGGCACAAGGCTCATCAATTGTATCACATGAAGGAGGGTAAGTTTGTCATTTACATTGGATATTTTATAGGAAATGTAAATGGAGTTTTAACTAAGGGTGCATTTGGTTGCATTTTTTGATTTTTAAAAAATATATTTTTTTGTATTTTTGCTATTGAGTAAAAATAAAAAAAGTAAAAAATATATTTGGTAACTACGTTGCTATAAAGCAAAAAGCAATGTTTGGAGACGGCAGGTGAAGAGCTCGATGAGGGAGAAGAGTTCAAAAAGAGAGGAAGAAGGGGGTGGGGAGGTGAAGAGCTTGACAAGAGAGAAGGATTCGGACTTTTTACTTTTTGGTTTGACGTTTTAGATATGCGGAAGCACAAAAAAGTAGAAAAATAAATTTTGAAAAGTAAAATTTTTTTGCTTTACATATAAAGCAATTATTTTGATTTTTGATTTTTATTTTTTATGATGTTATCCAATATTATTTTTTGATTTTTATTTTTTAAAAATTAAAAAATAAAAAAAATATTTTTTTAATGGCTAACCAAATGCACCCTGACATCTTGACCTCTTTTTGTGCTGGTAGGGGCATTACTAGTGGTGCTCTTGGAGGAAGAAGCACAGTTAAAGGTGATGGACTTGACACTATGATTGGTTAGACTCCAGAATCTTCAAACGTATCTGGTAGAATTGGATAAATAGAATTTTACATTCAATGAGCATATTCAATGTTGTTAGTGCTATAAAAAGATCTCATTCGCTTCTTCGAATCAGGTTTGATCAATTCTAGTCATCGTAGCAATACTAATCAGGTGGTTTGTGGTCGGAACCTTGGCCAAAGCTCGTAAGCTCTATGACTGCATATTCACCATTGGCCTATGTGTGCCTACAACAAATACAAATAACCCTTAATTGTCTTCACAGCATTCTGCTTGATTATTTAACGGGAACAATTGTTGCACATATGACCGGGTTGGTATTGGCATGGGAGTGTATGTTCCTGAAGGAGGAGCAGCATACATGTGTGATGGGAGGTAAATTTTAGTAAGATGGGCTACAACACCATGAGGGCACTGGCTCCCATGATCGCGCTCATCTAAAAGACATTTTTGGGATTGATTGTAGGGATTTTGAAACAGTAGGTGGTCCGTCTTTTGGTTGTATTTTGTGGTGTGTTGATGACTTTTGGGAAGAACCAGTAGTTGGTCAGTAACTATTTGTGATCAGCTTTTACTTACTTTTTGTTCTTCAATATTGATTTGGGACTACTTGTCTGATCAGTGTCATAGAATGTGAATGACTACTTATATTTGGATGCTGGTTTGTTTAATGCATGCATTCTACATGGCTTTTTGCTGTTTAATGAACGAATGTATGCGTTCTAAATGATTTTTGTGGGCTGGTTTATGCATGAAATTTGGAAGTGTATTCATTGCAATGTATGAAACAAGGTTGTGTCATTGAATGAACGCCATCAGTCCTTAGCAAGTGAAGATGGCAATGTGAAATAGTGTTCGGATTGGATTATGGCTACGTGAACGATTTTTCAGGTTGAATTTGATGTATGAAATCAGAATGCGTAAAGGCTACTTAAGTTTAATAATGACTTTGTATTGAGACTTATCTGCAGAAATCCATGTTCAATGTAATTGACTTATGGCTGTGTACAGAATTGAAGGTGTGAAAAATTGTTATTTGGCTGTGTCAAAGGTTTCCTGTGCCAAATTTTTTCTGGTTCTCTTGTTCATTGATTTTTGGTATCAAATCATAGTCATGTGCAGAATTTCAGGTTCCATGTAATTGTTATATACAGTGATGAAGGATTAGTTTGCTGGAGTTCTCGACAACTTCTATGTGTGCAGAATTTGTTACATGCATACGTGTATAGTGTGAATGTATTCATTGGTTTCATGTGTGTTAGCCCAGTAATTTGACAAGATTTCAGGTTAAACGTACCATGAACTCCTTACATAAATTCAGCCTCAAGTTTATTATGTTCCCTCAAGTCTGCTAAATCTCATTTTAATGGTCCACATTTAGGCTACCAATTCTGCTCGACCAGTTTATCTAAAGTAACTATTTCAAGCTTCCAACTTCATAAGTGACATACAATTAACAAGATTAATAACACCTTAGACCGAACTCGAAAACTAATAGTCTAGAAACTTAGAAAAAGAGACAACTACCATTCATTAGGCTTGAGCTGTTCAAGAAAGGCCAAGTTTCATAGGGTCAAACATTAAGTTACAAATCATATTGCTTTGGATATAAAGTACATGACTATCCAAATTATTAGTATATGAATCCACATCACAGGATCAGCTGTTGTCTTTTGAATTTTCTTGAGCTTCCTGAACGAAACATTATTCTTCTTTGCATTCTCCCTAGACGTTTTTTGTATGGCTTCCACCACCAAACCTTTGATCTTTGCAACGGCACTCTCTTTCTCCATTTTTATATGACCGCAGCCATCGAGAAAAATTTATACCTAGAGGTGAGGGTCGGAGTTGCACCTAGGGGCGTCCAGTGGAGCTGGCTGGTGGGCTGAGGTTGTAAAAGAGGAGACCAGGTGGAGAGGAAAGGGAGACCGGAAGAAAAGGAATGGAGAAAGGGTTCAACCATAGGGTGAGGCTGGACAGAAACTAGTAAAAAATAATTAAAAATTAATACCATTCTAGCTTTAGTGGATGCACAAGAATATTCCATTTCTACGTGGTCAAAACTAACCTAAGGGATAAAAAAAAATAAATAAAGGCCTATTAAGATGATTAGGCTGAAAATTCTATAAATATAGGATTCAGCCGGCCCACTCTAAAACTACTTTTAGATATGTATTAATGTAGTCCTAACTTAACCTATAATTTTATGATTTTGTTAGTTGTACTGGCTTGATCCAAGAATCCTATAAGATTTTGAACCATCCAAACACACACTCTCTTTACACACACACATGTGTGTGTGTGGGTATGGAAAATACAGGCATTCTCTCTTTCCACTTGATCGATCCGAATGGCAAAAAGTTTCCAAAATAAAATCTAAATTGTCATAGTTAGCTGTATGAATAAGTTGGCAGTAAATCTTTCACCATCATATATCATTTTAAATTGCCAACATAGGCTAGTCAATTAATCTTTTCTTTTTTTTTGCCCTCTTCTACCAGGCTCGGCAATCTTAAGGCGAGATTAATCCTGAGATAGCTAATGAGACTCCATCCTGTGCATCACTAGCCCCCAAAAACGTAATAGCAAATTGAGAAAGTTTAAATAGGTCATTTAGAGATTTAAGAAAGTGATTGCTTGGGCTCAGTTATAATTGAAAACCACTTACAATACCAACGCTCATCAATCCCACCTTCTCTATTTTCCCTATATAACTCTTCTGGTTTCTTTAGCTGGAGCTCTGAAATGTTGCACAAGGAAATATTTGTGACCTGACTCCCAATAATTCTCTATCAAAATCTTCCCCAAATGAGCTCATTGCTTCCACCTGGCTGTTGTTGAGTAAAGCACTTGCCCAAATCTTCGACTTCTTGGGATGGGAACATCCCCTGGCAAGCTGTCTTCCATTAAAAAGTTAACGAGAGGTATTTTGGCCACTTCATGTTCATATATCTGATCAAAAATATTTGTGCTGATGTTTCTAAAAGCACATTTGAAAAGAATATTTTCATACACCTTATGCTGGTTTATTATACATCCATGTTTTGTGGAAAATAAGTGAAATTTTATAATATGAGAAAAAAGCGAATTACATTTGAAGTTTCATCACCGACCAAGAAAGTTTGCACATAGCATTTCTGTTGGAATTTTTTTTAATAAATAAGAAGAAAAAAAATTGACAAAAGCATTATTTTAATTTTTCGTTAAACATGTTTTTTTTTTTTCACTTTTTGTTTACGTGTGTATGTGCGCCAATGTGTGCATGCATGCATGCATGCTTTGGCTTTCCAATTCTCTCGTCTGCATGTACTTGGCCCCACAAGCTTGATAGGCTATGCATGAAGTGATTAATATGTGCTGCTTTGGGATGATAAATTCAAAATAAAATTTAGAAATCAAGCATGTTTTTTGAACTTTTTCTTGATTTCAGTATAGGAATGCATTGATTATTGAAATTGCTGGCAAAGTTCATTCGATTAGGAAAAAAAAAGGGTTTCCATCATATTGTAAGAGAGCTAATTATGAAAAGTGGACAGAATTTTTATATGGTGCCATGGCAATTGATAAGGCTGTAAATGTGTTGATTTATCCTGCACCTGATCCAGGTCTCCCATGCAACAAAAAAAAGGCCCAAGAATACCAGTTTGACAAGCCCAAAGTCTCATGTTCAGTCATACCCACTATTTGCTCAGCCCAAGTCTATCTCGATCCAATCCATTTGCAATGCTAGCCACCTAAGACCATAGTTATTGGTGCAATTAAATATCGTACATAGAGAAGATTCGCCCATATATCTTTGATTAAATAAACAAATAACATAAAATAAAAGAGCATATACAAAACCTCCTGCTTATGCTTTGCCAACCTAAGAATATGGCTCTTCTCCCGCCCAAGCCAGAAGGCCTGAACATACAGTGGCTCGGAGTACAGTGAAAAGAAAGAGGACGGAAGGTAAAATGGCGGGAAAAGGTTTTCAGCCGTTATAATTCAAACATGAAGGGGGTGACCTAGACATGATTTCAACACTTTTCATAGTATATATTTGAAAAACTAAAAAAAAAAAAAAAAAAAAAAAAAAAAGTGGCAACAGATTTCTCATGAAAGTGGAACTGGCTTACCTTACAAGCACCACTCTCATAGTTGGCTTCAAATAATGAAAGAAGGATATGGATATGTTGACTGTACTATAATTTTTTTAAAGAACAACTGCATTAATCCTTCATCTTTTTAACGTCGATCATCAAATGATATTAGAGTTACTTGCACAAATGGACAAATCTAATTTAGAAATCATCATTGAATGCAGATAAAATTCTCATGCATTATAACAAAATTATTCTTATTATTTATTTTGAAAAAAAATTTTGATCAACCCGTTGTTACATCATCTTGATGATTTTTTTTACGAGCTACCAATTTAGAGAATATGTTTCCAGCAATGACGTGATTCATGGGATAGATCCACATAAAATGATACTGGCTTCCTGCCATCAATCTCAGATCTACAGACTAAAGCAAATATCTTGTTCTACTTTTGGTATAAATTTCATAATAATTTTATTAATATTATTAATTATCCGGTAACTATCAAGTAATGGGCGTATGCCGGTGCACGTACGAACCGGTCACTAAATCCTAGCTTCACCTCACCTCCATTAAATATTATTATTTTTTATTTCCCTTTGTTTGTTACTTTGTTTTCTTGGGTCCTATATAAGAGGCGTCACCCGACGTTCCCGTTGCCCTTTTAGAACTCTACCCTTCGACGCGACAAATAAAAAGAAAAAACCCACACAAAAGGGAGAAGGGAGAGTTCTCTCCACGATATCGTCAAATCCTCGCCTCTCTCGCGCCCCGAGTCGTCGATCCCTCCCCCTTCTCGCCTCTTCCCAACCCCTCTCGATCCCTCCCTCCGCTTCCCCATCGATGGACGGGATCGAGCCCCCGTGAAGAAGACCCGTCTCCTCGCCGCGTTCCCGGGCCTCCCCCATCGGGAGATCCATCTACACCGCGGCGGCGGAAGGAGCGCCCACTCGATCGATCTCATTGGGTTTTCAGCTTCTGAGGGTTGGATCTTGGAAAGGTTTCTCGCCGTTTTAGGAATTTCTGGGGTTTTCTTTGCTTTCGTGGCTCCGAAGCGTGGAATTTGGGGTGGTTCCTCTTCGATTTCCGCCGCGAGGAATGCGGCATGGATAGGGGCATTGCAGGGCTCCAGAAGTCAGTGAGATGTTCCCGATTTCTGGCAACTTCCCAGCCGGGTGACCTCTGTTTGGAGCAATCGAAGTTCTTGAAACCCATGTGAGTTTTTATTAAAGCCCCTTGGTTTTCATCTTCTTTTTTTGTCATTTTGCTTCTGATCTTGTTCTGTATGGGTATTTTGTTAGATTACTTGTTCTGGCTTATTTGAGCACTGTAGTGTTTCATGAGTTATAGCATAATTAGGGTTAGAAATGTTTTCATTTTTTCCTTTCTGATCCAACTTTTTGATCATTGTTTTCATTCTGTATTGTTTGGTTTAGTTTCATCTCCTGATAGGATTGGGGGATTCCGTAAATTGTCTGACTGTGTACTATTCTGCTTAAATTAAATTTTGGGCAATTGAGAACTTTTTTTTTTTGAATAAAACGAAATTCATTAAAAGCACCGGCATGGAAATCTTTGAAAAGAAACCCGTTTTGGATATACAGGATTAATGCGGTTCTTTTCGTTTTTAGGATGACGGTGAAGGAAAAGAAATAAGGAAAATGAATCCTCAGTGACACAATGGTTTCTTACTTACTTTATTATACATGCTCGAGGAAGTAAAAATAGGTTAGGAATGACGGAGTTGGGGAAAACTGAGTTGAGAGCATGAGCTTGGGGTTTTGACTTCAACTTGGTCACTCTCTTTCTCTTGGCTCTTCTGCATATAATCTCTTACCTATATCGGATTAGAAAAGCAGAGAGAGAGAGAGAGAGAGTTTGTTCAATCTTGTTCTTTGCTTCCTTTTTGCTGAGGCGGCTCCTTCATTGTGAGATGGTCCTTTTTTAAAGCTATGAACAAGAGATGCGAGTATTTTGTAGCATTTTTGTTTTTATTACTGTCACTTGGATTTAGAAGATTAGAGGGCACGCTAAAACCTCTTGAGCTTCTATTATGCATCCTTAATAGTGGACAGAAGGTGGTCCACTCCTCATATTTCTGCTGTTCTCCCTTGTCTAGGAAGGTTGACTTTCTACACATTTCCTGTACCGCTAGGCCTATCCATTTTCATCATGACTTTCACAGAAATTAGTTATTGTTAGTGGCTACTTTAACCAATATTGATGGCTGTGGCTTATTTGCCATGAAGAAAATGAATTGGTTTCCTGGTCCAACATTAACAACCATGACTCTGTTATGGTTCCACTGCAGAAAAGTGGAAATTTCCTTTCAGTCCCGAGGCTGGGATAGAAAATGCAAGGCTACCGTCACAAACATGTGTTTTGATACCCTGTATGCATCTAGTGACCCTATTAATACGCTTACCAAGTTCTAAAAGTTGTTTTCTTTTTTTTCCCTTTCTCTTTTGCGCAGCTCATATAAAAGCAGCCTGGCATTAATGTTTTAAAAGGCTGAAGCGAAGATGAGGCACTTGAGCCAGAAAATGCATGGGATAAGCCTCAAGGTAGTTTAAAATGTAGGCCTCAAATATTTAATTGAATAAGTTACAATGGTGTAACAACAATAGATATATCACTCATGGGTTTCTCTATATCATTTATTGCCCGATTAGGTAGCTTAAGATGTCAAATGTAGTCTAGGATGCTAAAACTTCAAAGAGAATAGAGATAAATAAATGAAATAAATGATTTTTTTTGACTATTAATGAAAATAAAATTTAAATTTTATTTTTAATTTTAAAGGGATATTATACAAGGAATAGAGATTCAGTAACCTCCTTCTTGCCTTAAAAATCATCTTGAGGGATATGTTTGGATTTATGAATGCAAGCTTCAGTGACTCTTTTACCACCACACCTCAAAGGTGGAATCTTTTTAAGCCTCGAGCCTAGCTTATCAAAACCATGCCTGCTATTTTAGTAATCCCTTGGAAATTGTAACTCCTGCAAATGCTAAAATTTTTCTAGCTAATATCTTGATTTTGGAGAAACACTAGCCTCAACAAAAACCCATTAGTTTTCCTTGTTTCCTTGGACTCCCTCTCATCTCAAGACACTTTGATCCTATGGAGCTCGTTAAGCAAATATGCTAAGAAGCCTCAATGTAATTATCAATTTAAAAAGTGATTTGGCCTTGAAAGTGTCATGTCTATGAGGTGACAATTATATGATAAAGAACTTCATGATGCTTTTAACAAAAAAACAAAGAACTTCATGATGAGCTGGGATTCGAATCATTTGATTGTGGAATGCCACTATGAAGTTTCTTGGTTAGTTATATTTAAACAACAAGCAGGCTAGAAAACCCTCTCCTTTGCAGATAAGACCATATGGAAAGGAAATTGGGTGGGGCCTCAAACACCTTTAAGGTTCCAGCAAATATTGTTCTAGATGCAATGCTAACATAGGTAAAGTTGGTTGCTCTTCATAAACTTCTTACTTGTAAAGAATCAGCTATAAGGTCTTGTTTGATATGAGACAACATGTTTATAATCAGTATATAATTTTGCTACTTGAAAGTTGTATGCTTAAAACTAAAATCTCTCTCTAGAGTCCATTATATTATAGGGTCCTATAGGACTTGAGAACAATTTCTTGGGATATTTTGTGGTGTTTATCAGTGTTGATGCTACCACACAGACCATCATTTGGAGGACACTCAGACATGATTAATGCTAACTTAAATTTGATATGCTTTGCAAAGAAAAAAAGTGGAAGTTTTTTTTTTTTTTCCTGTTTTTTGGATTTTGATGTTAGACAATTCAATTTTCTTCTCCAACATTGCCTGTTTGATTTTGGCTCTGTCGTGCCCAAACTATACTTTGCTCAATATTTGTCAACAAATTAGACATTGCCAGGATGAGGGCATTTTAATTGGGTAGGCTTATGGTCTAGCTTGAGTTGTTCCACCATACTTGGGTAAAAATTCTAACCCTAGTTGGCAACTATGACTGTCCACTTCACATTATCATCAAGCATTGTGTTTCATGCTGCAAAGATTTGGCTTTTCTACAAGGATTTAGGTATTGTTATCTACTATTGTATACGGTACAGTATGTATGTTGTTGATTAGGTTGTGTGTTCTTACTGTTGGAATGCTGTATGTTGTCTTTTATCAACCTCTGTTGGCCTGAGATCGATGCCCTTCCATTGCCCTTTTTTTTCTCATATGGTTCCTTGCCTTGCTTCCTTCATGACCATTATAAGGGATATTTTGTGCCTTATTCAGATCTTGTTGCTGCTACTTGGTTCCTTCATTGCTATATCAGCTCTAGCCTCTCTTAAGCTAAAGCATTTACCAAAATATTTTGTTATTGTAAATTTGTAATATTACATTTGGATATAAATTGATTATTTCTAAGTTTTGGTAATTTTATTTGATCAACTAAAAATTGAATCAAGATATTGCACTTTGTAAGCTAATACAGGGTGATAGTATCTTTAGCCTTTGGTTGAGTTCATGCTGGACTGAGTGAAACTCATTATTTTGGTTGGAAGCAAAACATGGTAAATATCAGGGATTCAGGTTCCAGCGTGACATTTCGGGACGTCTCGTAGGACATTGGGATGGGGTACCATCCCATGCATTGGGACAGGCCGTCCCGCTAGCATCTCAGTATTCCAATCGGGATGCCTTGGGACATCCTTTGTCCCAAGTATCAGGACGGGGTGGGACGGCGATGCATCCCATTTCATGAAAAAATCGGGACAATCCCATCCCACGGGATTTAAAACTTTGCTCAATATACTTATTTTTATATGAATTGCCGAACAACTTAAGCTAATACAGAGAGAGAGAGTATCTTAGCCTTTGGTTGAGTTCATGCTGGACTGAGTGAAACTTATTATTTTGGTTGGAAGCAAAACATGGTGTGTACTCAAGATATTTATTTATATATGAATTGCTGAACAACTTAATCTGCCATCTTTTTTGCATTGGCCTAAAGATTTACTTGATTTTGACGATGGGGACGTAAGCCAAGAATTTTGGCCAAAACCTATGTTGTTTGGAAACTCTGAAGGTCATATAGTATGTCTCAATAATGAGAAATAGGTTAAGTCTGGTTGGGTATAGAAAGTATATCTTTTTTAATTTTTTTTTTCCCTTGAACTTCTGGTGTTGATACATTTGGGCCTGGTCCAGTTTTTATTAACTTATCTTTGAAGTCAACTCACCGAGTCAAAATTTGGGCAAGGTCCAATCAATTTGGATTCTCAACAACAAATAAATAATTCCATAAATCAATTTTGGGGGGTAAGTACTGGTTCAGTTTCATCGTTATACACTTTGTTGACAGTGCTATGCTTGTCATAAGTTTGCTAAGTACATCCTCTCGTTTCTGGAACTAAATGGAGGATGACTAATTCGGTAGTTCTCTATCTTTACCTAATCTGGTGATCACAAGTTTAATAGTCCAAAAAACCATTCATTAAAAATTTTAAATGGGACCACCAAATGTTGTTTCATTTTCTTGTATCTCTTTGGCATATTCAGTGACACCTTCTATAAAGTTTCTGGACTCTGTGGTTCTAAAGCTGCCTCACTAATTGGGTCTTTGCATAGTTGAGCTAATACTACAAGATGAGCAGGGGAGTGTTCCTTTCTTTATTTAATTTGTATTGACTTGTTGTGGTAATTGTTTGGAAACATAGCTTGCAACAGTAACTTATTGATTGGCCTGTTAATTATATGTTGACATTGCTGAACTTCAAAATGTAGAAACACGCCCTATTGTGTTTTTATATTTTTAAATTTGGTTTTTTTATTTCATGCCATTTTTATATCTGTCTTTCACACCATGTGTAAAATTTTTTTGTAATGCTTAATTCAGCTTCCCTCCTAAATGTTGCTGTTCTGCCCTGTTTTACTTAAGTTTGTCTGCTAAAAGTGATCCCATATATTTTAGGTTTCTGAGCTTGCTAAATCCACAATGCTGTTTTAAACTCCAGGCGTTGCACTAATCATGGCTCTGAGGAAATATAAACCTTCTGGTGATGCATTGTCTGCCAGTATGGCACCTCTGAATTTTGCAAAACAGGTGCATGAGAAGGCCAATGCTGTGGAGCCAGAGATGACAACAGGTCTCTCAACAGAGGCTGATGTAGATATTGACCTCAGGGAAGTTTACTTTTTGATAATGCATTTCCTATCAGCCGGGCCATGTAAGAGGACATATGGACAATTATGGAATGAGCTGTTGGAGCATCAACTTCTACCTAGAAGATACCATGCCTGGTATTCAAGAAGTGGTTTATGGAGTGGTGATGAAGATGATGATGGCACGTCTCTTCCACTGTGCTACCTTAAGTTGGCTGAGAGGTACATATTGTAATATTAGTTAGTAACTTCTAATTTGTAATTTTTTTTTAATGCTTAATCAAATGGATGGACTGTTCTGCCAACTGGGGATTTTATACATTTTTAATTGTGAAAAGTTGCTTCAGTGCTTAGGAATGGAATATTGCCATTCAGTTAAATTTTTGTGTTCAATGTTCTTAAGTTTCTAAAGCAAGTGTTTCTCTGGTTTTGTCTGTGATCCTGAACTTCAACATTTTTGCTATTGTTGATACCTTTAATATTGGTAAATGGTAGTTATGTTTTAGTTTATTAGATTATATTCTAGTTTCATATAAGCAAACTATAGATCTTCATATATGGATTGTTTTGTATAAACATTGCCTAAAACATGCACTAGAGCATGCTAACATCAAAAATTTGAAATAATATGACCAAGCTTCTTTAAGTAAATAAGGGAAGGTGGGTTAGGTGATATATTTGTTCCATTATGGAATAACTGATTCTTTATGGAGGACTGCTTTAGCTTGCAACAAGATGAAATAATAAAATTATCATCTCCTGAAATACAATGATATTATTATTTATAATATTGAACAGATCAGTCATGAGATTGACAGACAGTCTGACGAAGGAGGAATTGAGCTCAAGGTTAAATTGCCTAATATAATAAATTAGATAGAAAATATAAATTGATTAAACAAGTGATAGACTTGACATCTTGATTTTGGTAATTATGTTTCTATTATACTGTCTGCTTTGTAGAATAGTAGGCTATTGTTGTTTGAGGCTTATGCTTTGTATCATCTTGATGAGTAAATTATCTCAGTTTGAATCATTTTCCCAACTTGATTAAATGCTGCTTTGTAGGTATTCTCACATTGAAAAAGATCACTTGGTGAAGCTTTTGAAGCAATTGATTCTTAATTCTTCCCCTCAATTGCATGGCATGGTCGGTGGAGGTCCTCCAAATGCAGCTGATGTTCCCACACTCCTGGGATCTGGTTCCTTTTCTCTTCTTGGATGTAAGTGATATTTATGTTTTTTATCTTTTTGATGTGCTATGCTAGAGCATGTTTCGTCTGTTGTCATGGAATGATGCTTCCACTATCAATAGATTCATTCTCATTTGTTTCTTGTATCTGTTTTCCAGGTTACCATCTCTCTCTCTCTCTCTCTCATATTGTATCCCGCATATGGAATTACTGCTAATAATTTTTGTCTTCCAGCTGATAGGGACAAGGAAGAAAAGGGAGCCAATAAATTGCCTGGTTATCTGCGTTGGCCACACATGCAGGCTGATCAGGTCCGTGGGTTAAGTTTGAGGGAGATAGGTGGTGGTTTCACAAAACACCATCGTGCTCCATCTGTTCGTGCAGCATGTTATGCCATTGCTAAACCATTGACTCTAGTGCAAAAGATGCAAATCATAAAAAAATTGCGCGGACATCAAAATGCTGTCTATTGTGGTAATGCGGTTATATCTTGTGTAGAATTGTTATATGCTTTCTTTTGGACTTTGAGATTTTATGTGATGTGAACTTTTCTCTGCAATACTTGCAGTTCTGTTTAGGCATCTGCCTTATAATTTGGAAATGCATTTGCGATGTATACTTTTCTTTGATGCATGTGATGTATATCTTATATTAACTTATGTTGTGTCTATGGAGACAAGGAACTGTTTTATGATGTAAATAATTATTCCAACCATTTCTTTGCTAAAACCAAGGTCATCCAAGAAGGTCATGGTGTTTTATCAAGGCCTATATAGCTGTTGTTTCAGGCTGCTTTTCTTATGCTTATGCTAGAAATAAACTGCAGACATAGTTTGTGAAGCTTTGCCAAAATAATGAGACAAAACTTGTTCGAGTTTCTCTGTGTTCTTTAATCTATGAGGAATTA
Source organism: Elaeis guineensis (assembly GCF_000442705.2). Taxonomy (NCBI): domain Eukaryota; kingdom Viridiplantae; phylum Streptophyta; class Magnoliopsida; order Arecales; family Arecaceae; genus Elaeis; species Elaeis guineensis. The sequence continues at coordinate 16,900,978 of NC_025997.2, forward strand.
AATCATAGTCGCTGAAGTCTTGATTATATTCACAAATTCTATTCATTCTGGCGAGGGTAATGATATTCTAGATGCAACTTCTTTCATCATGGAACGGGCACATGGGATTTGATTTTAAATTTCAAGTTTGTAATCTAGACTTTGAATGAGATGAAAGATTTGACTCATGTATGTTGGCAAGTTTATTGACCTCTTCACATGTCTTTCATTGATTATGCTGATTTGGAATGTTGTAGGACTTTTTACAGTTATCTTGCTTCTTACTAAAACAAACACTATCCAATGCAAATTAGTAGTATTTGTTTCCATATAACATTTGATAGCAGAATCCTCTTATGACAATTGGAGACCTTATGTTGATATCACATGATTTCTTCTATGCAAAATGTTTTACCTTTTCTTTCTTTTTTTTAGGGAATTTCTAATTTTTTGCTTTTCCATACACGGGGTTTGATCTGAATTTCTTTATTTCTGTATTAGTGACATTAGTAACAGTAGTATCATCCTTCATCAACATGAGATGAACTTGAATTCTTAAACGGGGTTTTGCCACTATAAGCCATGGGATTTGAATTAAAGTTCCCACAGAGGAGAACAAGGAAATATGCTGAGCAGGGTGAGAAAACATGGCTTGAAGTAACCTGTGGCCTAAGTTTTGACTGGACAAGCCTTAGGCCTTTTTTGATTGAATCGTTTTACTTGTTTAAAAACATTGCATGTAAGCTGTTGTCTCTTTTCTTTAGAAAGATATCTTTTGATTATTCTGCTTTCAACTTTTAGTTTGAAATTCTTTTCCTTTGTTTTAATGGTGCTTTGAGAACAGGATAGGATCTGTTTAGGTGTCTGATTTTGTCTAATTTTTTCATCCACAACAATTAAGTAGCAATAGTCGTATTTTTGATTTTCTAAGGCAGGTTTTGAATTCTTTGTTGAAATTTATTTGATTTTCTTGGCAGTCCTTGGGCATTTCCACCTTTTTGACTAGAGAATTAGTGGCTGTTGCTCGATGATGGCAAATAATCTAGTTTAATGGTACTCATTGCTATGTTTGAGTGTAAACCATGGTTTAGGCTTATTAGGGTTCCATATTGCCCTGCTGCTGCTTTGAACAAGTCACTAATGGGGCTTGACCTCTAGGAAAAGGAGTATGTTATGGCTGACTTCTGAAGAGTCTTTGGCGGGATAAAATTGGAATGCATAATTAGATATAGTTTGGCATTAGGTTTCCTTAAAACCATACTTGAAATATGTAAGAGGTTGAGATTTGTGGTGCACTGGCCTGGGGCTTGGGCATGCTGAACTGAAGAGTGTGGCCCTGTAAGGTGCATCCTCAAGTTCATGAATGCACTGAAAAAAAAAAAATTAACATGGGATTCACAGTGCAAACTAAATGGGAAAATATTTCTCATTAGCATTAAGCTAAGACAACGTGAAATATAAAAAGTTTCCCTCTTTATAGAACTTCTCCCTTTTTACGTTGTGGAACTTGGAGACACTACATTTGCTTCTCAAAGTCCAGCCTGGTGCACTTCTTTAAGCTTTGACCAGCTTGTGATTTCAGGGAGAGGTGTTGCCATCTAATACCTCATGCCAAGGGATCTATGATGCATTCTGTATAGACAACAAATCAGCAATTTTTAACCATTTTATCTTAGTGATTTCTTCATGTTAAGACTTAGGATATTTGAACTTTATTTTATGGGTCGGATCTAGGTTCTCATCCTTCTATCTGTTTTTAATGTTTATGTTTTAAATTCAAGTGTTAACAGTTACTCATGTGAAGAGAGCCTTCCATTTTTTATGGATCATAATATCAACAAATTCAGTGACTGACATTTAGAAGATATTTAATGAATATATTTTCAGTTATCTGTGAAGTAATTCTCACACAGTTTGGTAATTTTATGCTATGGTACTATCCTCATAAAAAAATATGCTGTGGTACTTGTTCATGCTATCATATATGTACAGCTTTGGATGTCCACTCTAAACTTTAGGTCGTCTTGTACCTGTAGTTACTTCAATCAATTTGGTGAATCCCCTGCTTATTTCCTCCCTTTCTGTCCACATTCTGATTTCTATTGTGTGATACTTGTTTTACATTGTTCTTCTTGTTCTTTTCTTTGCTACTTTTTGAATTAGTTGGATTTTCTGGTTTGTTTCTATTATGTGCTGTTACTGCATTTTATTTGGTTTTGCTTTTCTGTAGCTATATTTGATCGCTTGGGGCGATATGTAATTACTGGTTCGGATGATCGCCTTGTAAAGATCTGGTCAATGGAAACTGCATTTTGCCTGGCCAGCTGCCGTGGACATGAAGTGAGTCTGGATGGTTTCCACTTGTTTATCGCTTCAACCATAACATTTTTTCTTTGTCGTGTCAGTGAATAAACTCCTGTATTCTTGTCTTTGTTATGAAGGGTGACATTACTGATTTGGCTGTGAGTTCAAATAATGCATTGGTAGCATCTTCTTCAAACGATTTCATTATCAGAGTTGTAAGTCCATCACCTTTCTCGGTGCAATTTATGAAATATGATTACCTGTGATGTCTAGTTTCTGCTTCTATGTTTTTATTGTTTTGTCTTATTGATTCAGTGGCGTTTACCTGATGGACTACCAATATCAGTCTTGAGGGGTCACACTGGAGCAGTTACTGCTATTGCCTTTAGTCCCAGGCCAAGTGCTGTTTACCAGTTGTTGTCGTAAGTGTTATATTCTATCTTATTGTATTCTTCCCCATGTTCAATATCTGTATTTCATTTTTTAACAAGCAATGATTTCTGGTTTTGGACCTCTATTTTGTCTATTGTTGATTAGTGATATTCTTGAAATCTTCTTAGATATGTAACATGTCTTCCTTGATGTTTCAGTAAATTTTGTTCTGTGTGGTTCTATTAAATTGTTGCCTGGAAGAGAATTGTGTATTGCATAAGTTGGTCATTGTTTTCTGATCCATGAAAAACTATAACGGATGTTTGAAAGTAGAAACATGAAAGCTTCCATAGAAAAATATACTATATAACTCATCATCTTTATACTAGGACATCTTCTACTACTATTGGTATGTTTTACTGCATGACATAGGCAAGCTAATTGAGGTGGTAAAGAACAATTATCTTCAATATAAGTAATCTAGGAACCACTCAGTTGAAATAGGCTGGTGTTACTCACCCTAAAGTTAAATAAATTATTCACTTTGCAGATTGGCCCCATGGTTCAATAAATTGTATTAAATGAGTATTTGTTGAGCTTAAGTAAATGCTTGATAATTTTGGAGGAATGAACTATTTGATGCTTGTAAATAGGGTCATTATTTTTTACTGGTCTAAGGTGGATGCCAGTTTGGTTTATCAACCATTTGCGTGCGAACTTGCTATATTTTGACCACATGAGAAAGGGTAACTATTCAGTATTCACTAAACCTAACAGGCTATACTACAATTTAGGATTTTCCC
>NC_025997.2:16909435-16956141 GCF_000442705.2 Elaeis guineensis
GATCTTATGTTGTGCATTCAATGCTAATGGAACTGTATTTGTCACTGGCAGCTCGGACACATATGCGAGGGTATGCTTAAATATGAATGTCAATAAGTTTGCAATGCTAATTTGGTTTTATCTTGGTTAATATTGGAATGAATACACAATATGGGGCTACTGAGTTCCTCGTGTAGTGAGACTTCATTTATGAGCCTAGTGGTTGCAGGTCTGGAATGCTTGTAAGAGCAACACTGATGATTCTGACCAACCAAATCATGAGATGGATCTTTTATCGGGTCATGAAAATGATGTTAATTATGTGCAATTCAGGTTAGTTGGCGGGGTCGGAAAGCATTTATTTTTCTGCTTATTTATATAGTCTGATCATGGTTGCTTTCTCTTGATTCAGTGGCTGTGCTGTGGCTTCTAGATCATCTACAGCTGATATTCTAAAGGAGGATAATATTCCAAAGTTCAAAAATTCCTGGTTACTTTCTCTCATTTTTGAGTCGCTGTCATTTAATCTACTTATTAGGCATGCATGTGGAAATATATGATAAACAATCCTGCCGAAATTGTGTGAAATACCTATGTAATCGGAAATCTGGTCAATTATTTCATGGTATCTTCCCTCCAATTTCTCTTCCTTTTCAGTCCTGTTTTCAACCTTGGAATATTTAACTTTTGTAGGTTTACCCATGACAACATTGTCACGTGCTCCCGTGATGGCAGTGCAATTATTTGGATTCCAAGATCCCGACGATCTCATGTGAGCACAATTTAACTCAGTAATGTTACTTCTTAGTTTCCTTATTATTCCTTCTAGTTGGATTAGTACGTTTGGTTTCACTATTAGTAGAAAAAAAGGAAACAGATATTCTTGTAGACATTTGAGCAGGACACCAGCTTTTTTTTCTTAGAGCATTTTATGTTTTGTAAGATTGAAACTTTTTTCCTGATTTGGCTTTTTCTTTTTCTGTCTATAAATCTTTTTTCTTGTAGAAGATAGCATTTAGCAGCCAGATCATGCTAATAGTAATCTGATTCATTCTACTATTGTTTCATCGTTGACATTCTGGTTTAATAATTTCTTTATATGATTGGACCTTTCCAATTTCAATTCTTGTTAATTCCTGGGAACTAGATCTATTAATTCATTGGTTGGTTATGCTTGTTAAGATCAAGGTTTTAAATCTCATGGGACGAGGCTGTCCCGATTTTTTCATGGAATAGGACGTGTTGCCATCCCATCCTGTCCTGATACTTGGGATAGAGGATGTCCCAAGATATCTCGATCGGGACATTGGGACGCTAGCGGGACGGTCTTGTCTCGACACATGGGATGGTATCCCATCCCGGTGTCCCGTGGGATGTCTCACTGAGACCTGAATCCTTAGATATTGTGCATTGATTAGAAATCGAAACTTTTGTTTTCCCTTAATTATATGCTTTCACCTGCTTGAAAGTGAGATCACTTATTATGACTTTTTCAGTATAGATGGCTTTTGCATTAGACAGAGATATCTAAAGGTTACATTTTCTATCTTTTGGATTTCCCATGCTATAAGATTTCAGTTTTTTCTTTAATCTTAGGGAAAAGTTGGGCGCTGGACACGTGCTTACCATCTTAAGGTTCCTCCTCCACCTATGCCTCCCCAACCTCCTCGTGGAGGTCCACGTCAGAGATTTCAGCCAACTCCTCGAGGTGTTAATATGATTGTGTGGAGCCTGGATAATCGCTTTGTGCTTGCTGCTATCATGGGTAAGTATGCTGTATTCTTTGTATGTGTCTTTAAGGGCTGAAAAGATGTTTCCAAGAGCATTTAAAACCTCATTCATTTATTGAATATTATTAGTTAAGCATGCATATTTGACTGCAAAGATGGGTCTAATGGCCTAACCAGTGCTCCAGCCTTCTAATAAATGGAAGATGGCCATGTTGTGAAAGATAATTATCTTATTCTATCAGAACCCTATAGTGATCATCTTATACAATCTACATAATTTAAATGACATCTAGTTTTTACATTGGTGTAATCTAATCCACTTTTCTTAGGGCTTCATGTTTGTCTTGGTGATTTTGATCCTAGATTGTGTGCTTTTTTTCCATCTTATATTTCTGTATCTTTTCCTTGTGGGATCAGGCAATTAGTGTCTTCATATTTTGATGCCATAGTGCATTTACAAATGGAAATAAGGAATGCACATCAGTCAGTTCAAGATGCATTTGTACCTATTCAACGGTGGGTAGTTTGATTTGTGGCAAACAATGGTTTTAAAGGGACTACTTCATGAGTCAAATCTTATGAGATATGCTCGTGTTTTCTAATTTAAGCTAGGAAAACCATGCACAAGAAATGAAACATCTTATTACATTCAATACTGTTGTGCTGATTTTGTGGTATTATATGGATCTGCCATCTGGATATATTTAATTGGATTTAAGGGGATTTAGGTGATATTGCTTTTCATGTTGCATTTCTATATTATCTATTGTGTTTGAGGACCTCTCCATTGATAAACATTCTTCAGTTATGTTCTTGGATTTTGTTTTCAATTACGAAGGCTTTAAAGAATTGCTTTGTTTCGTGGTTATCCTATATCATATTCTAACTGTATCATTGTTTCTGTAGACTGCAGAATATGTGTTTGGAATGCTTCTGATGGCAGTTTAGTTCATTCATTGATTGGCCATAGTGAATCAGTAAGTCTTTCAATATTGTAGTGCTTCATGTTGATATGTTTCTTAGCATTGTATCCAGTGATAGATATACCACCTGAATTCTTGTTAACAACACATTTACATTCTTATAGTGATATAGTCTTTCTGTTAGGTTAAGCCATTAGATCTCTTTTAGCCTCTTGCTCACATGCACGCATGCTTGGACATACACATACACCTTCATGCAGCACTCCGTGACATTGCCAACATTTGTCTGAATGTGACTTAAAGTTCGTATCAAACTCAAGCTCTTCTTTTCTTCCTTTTGTTTTTTCCTTCCCTTTTTTTGGGTTTTTTTTTTTTGGGGGGGGGCGGGGGGCGGGTGGGGCTGCGGGGGGCCGAGTTGGTGATAATTTGGTAGTAAGCATGATTGCCTTGTTACACTGAAAGGGTTTTTACATTTTAGAAAGATTTATTAGTGGAGATTTGTCTTCAGGTGAATGATGGTTGCTTAATCTTCTTATCATGGGAGCATTTGAATGAGGCAGTTGTAGGGCTGCAAGTGGGCTCGGCCCCAGCCCGAAATATTTTTTCCAGCTTCAGGCCAGGCTTAGGTTCGAAAGTTTTTGAAAAATTCAGGCTCGAGCTCGACCCGAGCCCGGGCCCAAGTCGGTCGGAACCCAATTAGGCCAGTCCGATTTTTAGCCACATAGCCCGCACCAGCTTCTTCCCTCTTTTCAAAAAATATAAAAAAAAAAACTTCTAAGCCCATCGCCCAATCCCCAGCCCCTACTCTGGTGCTCCTCTCTGATGGACGAGGTCGCTCAAGCCTACTGGGTCTCTGATGACGACCGCCATCGACCACCACTGGGTCTTTGCTAAGGCCTATTGGGTTCCGAATTGTTCCATCCCTGGCAGTGGCTATTGCATGATGAGGACTAGATGAGCAGAAGGGAGCCTGGTTGGAGGTAGTGGCACCATCGAAGGAGGGGAAGGCGATCCAAGGGAGCCTAGTTGGAGGCGGTGGCACCGTCGGAGGAGGGGAAGGCGATCTAGGAGCGCGAGGAGGCGGCGTGTCCAGAGCCAGAGGAGCATTAGGGATACTGGTTGGAGGCCGCCGCTGCCCCACGGAAGGCCGTGGAGGAGGCAGCGGCCTGGAGGAGAAACCTCTGGAAGGGTTGTGACTCACGAGAAAAGGAGCTAGGTCCGCATCAACAAAGGTAAATCTCGGAGCATATGCACGGTGGATAGCTTACAATCGGGAATTTGTGAAATTCAAGGGGTAACATGGCGTGTTATTCATTGTAGGATTTGGGTCCTAATCGGGCTGGATTGCGGACCCAGGCCCGACTCCTAATCAGTCTGGACTTCGGGCCGAGCTCGGGCCCGGGCCGGGCCAAATGTATACCCGATCCCCACCTGTAAGACAAACGGGCTTTATAATTGAGCCCAAGCCCAGTCTGAACTATTTCGGGTCTAGCCCGATCGGGCCGGCTCGAGCCTAGTTCCAGCCCTAGGCAGTTGGCTTTCTACTTGATTGCACATTTTTTGGAGAGTGGGAGGGAGGATCTTTCCTCCCATAGTCTCTTCCATGACGAGGCAATAAAGTGAATTACTTTGTAATGATAGGGATAATGTCTCCAAGTGATTGTGTGGCTGCACGGCAAGCAGCTTAATGATGTGGGAATTGGGCATGTTCCATGAGCAGCTGCTGCTAATGATTCCCGCATTCTGATATTACATGTTGATGTAATGGCAACTGCATGTGATACTAGGATGATGGCACTGCATAATGACATGATGGCATGTGAGTTTCATGCAATATCATAGTAGCATGATCCAACTTTTTATGGTGGCATTTTCTCCAAGTTCTTAATCACCTATTTTTTTTTTTAAGAAGACAAACGTCGTAGGATGATTGTGGCAATTGCCTGTTTTTGTGCTTTAGGAAATGATGCCACCTCTAGGTTGAATTTTGAGTTACCCCCTCATATAATTGTAATATGGAATATTGCAGGGAGATAATTTTGGGGGCTGGTAACTTTCTCACTAGCCATTTATCTTAGCACTCTTTGAGGTTCCCTGAAGCTGATGATAAAGTGAACAGTTTTGAAATGCAGCAAGTTTAAAATTACAGTGTTTCTTTTACATGCACCATGTATGCTATTTTCTGACATTTGGTGTAGTATATATTATATATTTATTTGAACATATCAATAGGCTGATTCCTTTGTGTCATAACTTTGAAAATTGTGAATCCAATGCGTGGATTTCAACTCTTAGGTCATATGAAGGTAGACTAAAGATATGAAGAATCTATCCCTAAAAATCAAGGATTCAAGTGCTGGTTTGGTGATGGTGGACCCAATAGCCTGCATGACTGCAAGGCCATTCAGGTAAAAAGAAACAAAAGAGAGCCTTTTTGGCTTAGTTCCAAGCAGTACCTTAGTTGTAGTAATCTGAGCTGAACCACCAAGGGTGAATACGTTGCTTATCTTAGGGTATTGAGGCATTGTTGTGCCCAATGAGGGCCCTGATCTATCACCATTCAGCTTGGTTGCCATGGACTGGCACCAACCAACATTGAATCTATAGGTTTGCCAAACCAGTATTGGGGCTCCCATCGACGGGTGACTGGCATGGTATAGTATTGGTTCAAACAGTGCTGTGCCGGGGCATACAGAAACAAGGAAAGAGAGGAGAGAGGGATGAAGTGAGGGAGAGGGGGGAAGGAGGGGATAGAGAGGGGGACAGGAGGCTTACCAGTGACGGTGTTGCGGCATCGAAGAGAGGGTAGTGAGCAACACCCTATGGAGAGAAAGATGGAGGGGGGAGGCTTAGCGGTGATGGCACTGTAGCATTGAAGAGGGGGAGCAAGTGGTGCCCCCTCTTTTTTTTTTTTTAATTTTTTGGTTGGGGGAGGGGGGGAGAGAGAGAGAGAGAGAGCTCTCAAATCATTGATTTTTGGAGGGGGTGCATGATATTATAACTGAGTTGACCCAAGTTGCTAAATCATCCCAACTTGGCATTGGTTTGATTTGGTATGGGCTGAACCACCTGGTTCGGGTTGGTTCAGCAATTGTTGATCTGTACCATATGCAGAAGCAATTATTTTGTGGCAAAAAATAGAAAAAAAAATGGTTAATTTAGATAGGTAATATATTATGCATGGGGTAATAATCTTTCCGTGTTTTCGTGAATTAACTTATCTTTACTGGATCCTACAAAATTACTGTTCCACAAACCCTGTTTTCTGCGTACAGTAAGAGCATTACAGTTTAGAATTCATATTCTTAATAAATCTGGAAAATTCTAGGTTCAGTGAGCACTTACAAGTTGCAGTACATGTGAGTTTAGTTTAGACTGATGAGGAAACTATTACAATATATGAGTGGATGGAGTTGTTGATTGGTGGTTCTGATCCTGGTGGGAGGAGGTAGTTGGGTGGATGGTTTGTGCTGCCACTTAGAAAGGTAATTTATGCAGGGTCTGTCTGAGAAAGATGTGATGGAAGTGGACATATATGACCTCACCAAAGAGGTTTTTGACTCTTTTACTCAAAAAGGAAAAAAATGTCATTGGCTTGTTGTCATACAAATAGTTGGGTGTATTGATACATGAGGGAGAAGAAAAATATTTTGGATATCATGTGAAGGATATGAAGAAAGAGATCCCCCACAAATATTACTGTAGTTCATGGCCGAGTCAGATTTCACTTGAATGTGATAACCTTGAAGGTTTTGCATTCTTTATAACGTGATAACCTTAACTAATGCATATTCAGTCTAATTATAACATGCATCCATCAACCATTGGTCTTTAAAATTAAGAATCCAGCTATTTCATGTTTCTTGATGCTACTTGATTAGTTATACTCCGAGCCCAATTCCTTAAAATGAGAAGTATCCTCACATCTCTTCTTTTTGTTCCACCGTAGTCTTCATGGGTATATTTCTTTCAGCCTTCCACTTGTATTGGAGATTCCCTTTTCACCAAGATTGTCTCTGGCCTATGCTTAGATGGATAACATGTTTTATATGGTTATTCTCCGTGTGCTTGATCTTGCCATCTTGACTGGTTCTCTTTCACAGAAACTTTTTCCCCTTACCAGCCAATAATCTGACTCATTTTGTGTTATGCCACAGTTAATTATCAATTTTTCTCTTATGCTACAGTCTTCCTATGTGCTGTCATGTTTTCATGTCTCAGCAGTATGGTTCAAACAACATACTTTTCTGCACTTATTATTACTTTTTAAAAGCTTATTTTGCACTTCTGTTCAGAATGCAAAAATTAAACAACACGATATTGGCACCTCTAAGCATCCTTGGATTTTTTTTTTCCCCAGCAGGCAATATCTATATATGTTTGTCTTATTTTTATTAGATTGGAGATGCTGAAATATTATCTCGGGATATATTCATGACCATGGGTTTTGACTGGACGTCAGATATTTCCTGAGCAAGTCTACCAAAAACTTAATGATGCGTTTGTGGACCACATTAATGAAAATATTATCAGATTATAATTGATAACTAGCAAAGTAGCATTGTTGACGTAATTGTTCTATAGTGACATTGCTAAATGAAAGATAGTTGCGAGCTTGCTTTTTTATTTCTTATGAAAATGGAAACTTATAATAAGACCTAGCAGAAACTCTGTATTTCTTTACATATCGTTGCCATTTCATCTGTTGAATGATATTTATTGAAAGTCGGCTTCTTATACCTTTTGTCATGGCCTGATTTGGTTTTTGAAGGGGCTCCATCTCATATATATCTGAGCACTACACCATCGGTTCTTAAAAAAGCTGATACTAAAGTCTGTTCTACCAGCAAGCTTTTTCATGTGTAGACTGCAACTCTCTCTTGTTTCTTGTGTATCAATGAGAGTTTCAACCTTAATAAACTGTGTAACAGATTTGAATGGTAAATTTGCTAAATAGATGAGCACACACTTGGGATCCCATGAGTTCCTTAGTTTGATAATGACATCAACCATTTCTGATATGCAGCATCAGAAAAATGTTGGATTTAGCTTCACCCATCTGCTTTCCATATACTCCCTCAAAGCTTGCCAATTTTATGCACTTCAAAGAATGAATAGATCTTTACTGTATAAAAGCATTCTCCCACCTGTTTTCCCATCCTGACCTGGCGTAATTATTGTCTTCAACATGTGGATTACTTAAGTGCCAAAGTGACTGTTGATTAGTGCTCATTCTATAAGATGTGCTAAAGGAGATCTTGTTGAAAGATTTCATTCTTTTATGTTCCTTATTGTTTTTTACAGACATTTGTCTTGGATGTGCATCCTTTCAATCCTCGGATAGCTATGAGTGCTGGGTATGATGGAAAGACGATCATCTGGGATGTGAGTTTCTGAGATGGTCTTTCATATTATTGTGTAATTTCATAATTCTTCATGTGTTGAATCCCTTGCTAATTGTTCCTTTTAGATATGGGAGGGCACACCAGTACAGATCTATGAAACTGGACGCTTTAAGTTGGTTGATGGAAAGTTCTCTCCGTAAGTTAGCTGCATTATTTATATATATATATATATATATATATATATATATATATATATATATATATATATATATATATATATATATATATATATATATATATATATATATATATATATATATTATCTTTGTTGATGAGAAGAACCTCATACATTCAAACATTTCATACTTGAATTGTTACTTGTAATGACTTCATTGGTATGTTTTATTTTAGTGTAAAATTTTGATTTTACCATAGCTTGCTTATTTGAATACTCTGTCATTCTTTCAACAAGTTGTGACTTATAGGAATTCGGAGCATCTCAAGATTAAGTTTGGAGTGAGTTTTTTTTTTGGGTTGCCCAGAATGAACCAGTGTGTGGCTTGCTGTATGGTGACAAACACATGAAGGAAGATGCAGTGCTAACATTGGACTGTCCCCAAAGATGAAGCCATATTTAGAATGATAACAGTGACTATCACATCCATTATTGCTTTTGAGATTATTTTCATGGAGGTCCTGTTTTGTCTTCCCTTCCTCTACCAAGCTATATATCATGATGACAAAAACAATCTTCAAATCCATAAGAGCTCTTTCAGTTGAATTCAGGCAGATGGCCTTATTTTTATATGGGCCCCGGTAATTGTACAATTTTCGTGATGAATGTGATCTTGACCCTTGTCACCCTATGGCTTAAGTTCCAAATTTAGGACATAAAAGCCTATTCGAGTTCATTTTCTTTGATTACCTATACTTGAAGACAACTCCCTTGGTATGATTGGTTTGTTCCAGGAAGTGGATTTGTCCAGTTTGATGGATCAATTAAGTATAGAAGTTTTATTGCCTTCAAAAATAAAACACTCATTACTTAGGAACAATAGTAGTCTAGACGATTCTTTTTTTCTTTTCTTTCTTATGTTTCATGATATACTGGGTTTCTGAATTTCTTAGAAATAATTTTGTATTTAGAATCATCTGTCTCTCAACAGCCTCTTACTTGCTGAGTACTGATCAAATCATGCTGTCCATAAAACCAGTTGGAGATTTTTGTGGGTTAATATTCTTGGGACCTTAGTGTACTTAATAATGATCTTTCAACACTCGCCTGTTTTTCTTGAAGAGTACCTAAATCCCTTTGCTTGGAGGGTTCTTCTTTCCATAAGGTTGTCTGCTCTGGCTGTCCATAAAAACATTTAGATTTTTGTGGGCTAATAATATTGGGAATTTAGTGTGCTTGATAATGATCTTTCTACCTTTGTCTGTTTTCTTGAAGAGTACCTGAATCCTTTTGCCTGGATGGTTCTTTATATTAGGTTTTCTATCCACCTTCTCATAAGCTGAATCTTTGGTCATCAGCATTCATCTACTAACCTTTATTTCCTGTTACAAGTTACAACAGCAATAGAGATGGATAAGTATGTAATGACATTCAGAACCCATACTCATTTTCTGTTATTGTGAGTGGCCGCGATGTCGCGTTATGGTAGTGGTCATGGCATTAGAGACACTCCAAGGATCTGAAGTTCTTTGCATCTCTTGCATTCTCCTTGTGTTTCTTGTCAAAATATATCCTATTTTTTCTTTCAAAACTTTGCCCGTCTGTAAAAACAATATGGAAGATGATTTATACTATTTATAATGATAATTTTAATGCATATAGCCTCTCAAAACTGGAAGATAATCATTTTTTGGTGTTCAGGTTCCATTGGCATTATTTTACTTTTTTTGCTCAACATGTATTTTCAATAACTTTTTAATTTTGTCTACCCACATGCATAATACACTGACAAACACAAGTTGCCAGCATCTTTGTTGAGTGAAGGTATCATTCTCACACACACAATCCATAGTTCAATAACTCTCATCAATTTAGATCTCCATGGTCATTTTTTGTGTGATTTGTATAAGGTTAAATCCTATGCTTGAGCATGGATACATATGTCATAATTAACAGAAAAGAAGAGATATAATAACCAGCGTTATTAAAGGCGCTAGATGCAAGGGCCATCGCCTCTATACTCCCTAGGCGAGGCGACAGCCCTCAGGCGCATGCCTTTTCATTGTTCAGATGTGCAATGAGGTGCCCAAGAGGCATAGGATTCCAGCAAGTATTAATTTTTAGTTTCTAAGAAATAGGAAATGTTAGTTATGGTACATAGAAAAGGTTAATTATACTAAATAGAGATTAGAAAGGCATCATTGAAAGTCAAACGGACTTTAAAAACCTACATGAGGCTCTTGGAATAGCCTAAAAAAATCAGAAGGCAAAAGCCGAAGCATCTCCATCAGACTCCATCTCGTCTCGTTGCATAAGAACTACCTCCATCTCATCTCATTGCCTAACACCATTTAAGTCATCTCTCCTCCAATCCTCCTCCTCCTCTTCTTCTTACTTTTCTTCTTCTTCTGACATGCTCTGTTGTGCTCTATTTTTTGACCAGAAAACAGAGCATAATAGAGTACATTAGTTTGCTTCCTAACCTTTTAGTCTTGTTATTCTTCTTCTTCTCCTTCTTCTTTTTCTTCTTCTTACACTATTCTCCATTCTGCTACAGTGAAAAAAGCATTAAACAGAGAAAACATCATTAATCGGGCATTGATGCATCGATATAGTAGACAAAATCACATAACCTTATATCATTAAAAGATATTGATGATTGCAATGAGTGGTTGACTGGAAGAATGAAGTGTGTTCATACAGATGGGAATGATGAACAAGAACAAGTATCGAGTGATAGTGATGATGGTTTGACGTGGGATCTTGTTGCTGAAGCTTCTGGAGCCTATGAGTCTGCTTATTGTACTAGAGTTAGTGTGAAAACATTTTTTAAAGAGGGAGCTTCAGCTTTATTATCAAGGTCAAAGTCTAGTAGACTATCCCAAGTGCAGCTTGTAGATGAATCAGAGGAGGAGACAGATGATGAGTATGAGAAAGATATTGGAGAAGAACAAGAAGAAAATGATGAAGCTGGTTGCTTGATGATAATGATGATGAGGATTAGCCAATAAGAAATTTAGAAAGCACTTATTTGATTATTTTTGGATTAGAGCTAGTTTTTACATGCTGGACTTCTTGCCTATAGCTAGATCTTTTTCTGTTTGTTACTTTAATAATAGGGTGCTACTTTTTACTTGCTTGAATTCTTGCCTATAGTAGTTTTTTGTTTTTCTGTTTTTGGTGCCTGACTTCTCTCAGGCGCATGCCTGTGCCTTGCGCTTAGGCTCTAGGGACCCCTTGCGCCTAAAGCCTTTAACAACATTGATAATAACTACGATAGGAGAAAAGGGTAACATGATGATGATTTGTCAATTATTTTGGAGAGAAGTGAAGATGTTATGGAAACTTCCTGCAGCTGTTACATGTTTTTTTTGGGGTATAATTTTAGTTGTTGTAGTCATCTGTGATTTGACCTCCCCCAACCATCATATAGATGCTTCTTCGAGCTTAAATGTTGAACTAGATATTCATATATAAAATTACCATTTTTTGGGGTATAATTTTAGTTAGTTGTTGCAGTCATCTGTGATCTGACCTCCCTCAACCATCATATAGATGCTTATTCGAGCTTAAATGTTGAACTAGATATTCATATATAAAATTACTATCCTTTCATCAGTTATCAGTAATTAAAGCTTGAGCCATCATTAAAGTTCAGTTAAATGAATCGGGAAGTTAATGGTGCAATATTTGTTGAGTAGTCTAGTTGCAATTGCTTTGTATTTTTATATGTTAATTAGATTTATTAAGTACTGAATTTGTCCTGTAATGACTGGTTTAGTGGTCAGCAGAAAGAGAAGTGCTCTTGGTTCCCTTTGGTTTATTTCGAACATTGGATTTAAATTATTTAATTTTATTTTTCATTTGCTTTTCTGGTGTTACGTCAGCCATTTTGTTGTGGAATAAATATGTTAATATC
This sequence comes from Elaeis guineensis, assembly GCF_000442705.2. Lineage (NCBI taxonomy): Eukaryota > Viridiplantae > Streptophyta > Magnoliopsida > Arecales > Arecaceae > Elaeis > Elaeis guineensis. The sequence goes on from NC_025997.2 coordinate 16,921,507, forward strand.
AATTTAATTATTGCGGGCAGTCTCATAATCAGTTATTTTAACATATGCTGCTTAATTGTGAGGTTTGACTTTTGTCCTTTTCTATTTTAACCCAGGGATGGGACATCAATTGTTCTCTCAGATGAAGTTGGACAAATATTTATAATCGCCACTGGGCAAGGGGAGTCTCAGAAGGATGCGAAATACGATCAGGTATAAACATGATATCAGCTGATATATTCTTTTAGTATCATGCATGCAAGACTATGGTACTCATTATCTTCTGTTGTTACAGTTTTTCCTTGGAGATTATCGCCCCCTTATCCAAGATACTCATGGAAATGTTTTAGATCAGGTTTGTTAGCATTATTATGTTTCTCAATATAAATTTGCAGGATTTTTAAATAGATATATCTCTCATTATATAGATATAGAAACATTTTCTTTGGGTCATATGAGTATTGTGGCCTCAAAGTGATAAATTTCTAATCTACCATAGAGTCGATGTTGATATTAGGTTGTGTTTGCATTTGCATGAAATTTTGAAGGTGATAAAAGATACTTTATTTCTTGAAAATTTACATTGACTTCGGTGAAATTTTAAGGAACATTTAGATTAATAAAGTAAAATATCAATCCAAAAAAATATTCTTTTGAAGTCAGATTTTCTTGCATACTAGAGCTCTTCTCTTTGCTGATTTGTATGCTGACTTAGTTGTATATTATCTGTATCTAAAATATTGATTTGATGAAATATCTATATTACATTTCAATTGCTTTTTCTTTCCATTTTATGCCTATTTTAAAATTAATGAAGGTTGTGTCTCTGCATAACAGAACTGGTTGATGCTATTTACCATCCTTCTCCTTGTTTTAACCACAGTCAAACTCTTATTTGGTGACCATAAGTAGGCCAAAGCTCATCCTGTGAACTTCCATCACCAGATACTTTAATCTTCTTTTTCAATATTTTTTTGCATCTATAATTCCTCATCACCTAACCAACCCAATCTAGGTCAGAGCCCTCCATCCTATTTCCATTTATTCTATAAATATGTTTGCAGATTTTGATTCTTGTTGTTTGAGAGTAAGAAAATGACTGCAGAACCGGCGGACATTACTTTATTTCTAGAATTGAATGTGCTGATTGATCAGATGTTCCTTATAACATTGCACATGATATTTCCATTGCTGTTATTAGAATTTATAACTATAAACTAGTGTTATTTTGATTAGGATCTCTATTATTGTTATTGGGATTTCAAACAGGAAGTGGATATGAGCATCTGGTATGTAGGGGATTAAAAAATTTATCCTCCAGGGCAAGGTATTGGCATTATCACCAATAGAGAAAATTTCAAAATTTACGTGACAAAAATATATGGATTATAGGTTTATATGCTTATCTTTGTTAAAGAAGTACAACAGATACCTTATGTTTAAGATAATAGAGGGTTTTCATCATACTTGCCAGTAATTCAAGAAAGATATATTTTGAAACAGAAAAAAAAATCCATGGTAACCAATCTCATAAAAATCATCAATTTCCAATGATCTTTGTGTTAATCTCATACTTAAATCTGCCTAACATAAAGAAATATATGAAAAGGGTTAATGACATACAATGCTACAACATTGCATATAAAAAATATAAAAATACAATGCAATAGCATTGGATTACTTAGGGTCTTATGAACAAACATATGAAAAGGGAATTAAATATTAGAACTAATTTTGTAATATAAAACAAAACAACTATCTGAAGAAAACATGATTATATAGGTAAACTTATTTACCTTTTCTCTTTTTGCTTTGAAACTAGAGCCATCTCTCTCTCTCTCTCTCTCTCTCTCTCTCTCTCACAGGTACTCTTCCCCTTCTTTCTGGCTGATGCACCTCCACCCTTTCTCTTGATTAGTGCCCAATTTTTTGCTCTCTTTCTCTCTCTCTCAATTACTCTACTTTCCCCTTCTTTTGCATTGGTGCACCTCCATCCTCTCTCATGATTAGCGTCCAACTCTTTTTACTCTCTCTCTCTCCTTCCCCACTCTATCATTTGCCACACCCCTTATACTGGTCCAATCCTCTTTCTTGATTAGCACCCAACATTCAACTACCAAAACTCTTTGCTAATTTGGTTTCTCTCTTTTTTTTTTTTTTTTATTCGAAGGAGTCTTGTGATTGGCCACTGGATGAGATTGACGTGTAAAAGAAGTGATGAGAAGCAAGAAAATTGGCTGCATGAAAGGGCATCATGGGTCATATCTGAAAATAGAAAATAGAGGGTGCTCACATGTCAGCTCCTTGGGGGCCGTGGTGCCTCCTGGCTCTGTCCCTGCATCTTGATAATTGTTCGAGTTCACCTGGTTTGTGATAGCAAGTATTGCCTCCCCTGAATTGATGCATTAGATCACAGGGTTTTCCTGTGTTAGGAGGCTCATAGCTGTGCAAGGAAGATGAGAGAGAGAGAGAGAGAGAGAGAGAGAGAGAGTCATCATGGGATGTGCTATAGGAGCTGCGCTGGTGTTATAATGTTTTATTCTTTATTATTTTTTTATTTTTTAGGATTATGATGTTATGGTCTTCTTTTGCTGGTCCAAACCAAAATGAGTCTGTCTTTTCTTGAGAGATACAGTTTGCCTTAGTTTTTATCTTTTTGATGAAACACTGGAGACATCTGCTAAATAGGTTGCTCCATTATTTATCCGCTATCCTACGTTATAATGACTATTAGGCTAAAAATATCCCAGTCATCAATAATTTTTACTGCAATTTGTGTGCTGGATGATTGGGATACTTAGTCTTATTAACTAAGAAAATTTTCTTTTCTTTCTCAAGAAAAGAGGAACTGGTTTGAGTATGGATCAAAAGAATGAGGTTTCAATGACAGGCTGGTGGCTTTGGGTTTAAATTTTAACCTAGAAGCTAGCTAACTTTAAAGTTGATCCGCCTAAACCAGATATCTTAGGTTGATTGTTTGAATTTTTTGGATCATATTATGATTTTTTAGAAATTAAAAAAGGTTTCTTTGTTTTGGATTTAAATTAACTTCAAAATCTATATTGTGATGACTTGTTCCTCCTTGTTGTTTGGCTATGTTGTTTAGAGGTTCTAAGTGCAGAATCCATTGCAATATGTTTGGTATTCAGAGGTAATCACGTAGTTCAACTTTATCATTGAAGTTGACAGAAACGACAGGCTGCTTATGACTTTTCAAATGACTTGCAAAATATACATACTGTTTTCAATGTTTTCTTCTCTCTCTCTCTCTCTCTCTCTCTCTCTCTTCCAATGGAACTCATCATTCTTTGAATGTTTTACAAGGGCACGTTGTGCACCTTCATCATGGCCATAGTGGGCTTAAATTTGATGTTAATGAGTTTGTGTTGTTGTTTCTATGGATTGTTCTCATTGTATTTCCTCAAAGTTTTGCTGTATTTGCTTCAGGAGACTCAGCTTGCACCATATCGAAGGAATGTTCAGGATCTCCTTTGCGATTCAAGTATGCACTTGCTTCTATATTTATCAGGCGATCAGAAGCTACTTGTATATCTAATGGTTTTCAAGATATACTTAATTTGTGACGATTTAATTGCACAATGCCAGGCATGATCCCATACCCTGAACCTTACCAGAGCATGTACCAGCAGCGTCGGTTGGGAACCCTGGGTATTGAGTGGCGTCCTCCTTCAGTAAAATTTGCGGTTGGCCCAAGTTACAATGTCAACACTGGTGATTATCAAATGCTGCCAATTGTAGACCTGGATAGGTGGAATGAGCCATTACCAGAATTTGTAGATGTCATTGACTGGGAACCAGAAAATGAAGTACAAAGTGATGATACTGATTCTGAGTACAATGTTGCTGATGAATATTCAAGTGAAGGGGAGCGTGAAAGTCTAAGCAGCAGTTCCTCAGGAGAGCCTGTGTGCAGTGCAGATGACAGTGGAGTTGACCATAATAATGAGAGCCGCCGGAGATCTAAAAGGAAGAAGCACAAGTCAGAAGTAAGAAATACTACACACAATTTATTTTCGTGTTTGCTCCAATTTAAATTTGGCTTTTTGTTTGACAGGCTGAGTTCACTACTTCTTCTGGGAGGCGAATTAAGAAAAGGAACTTGGATGAGCGCGATGGCACTACTCTATCAAGGACTCATAGACCACGGAGGTCAAGAAATGGACGATTGGCTTCAAGGAAAAAATCATCTAAATCAAAGTCATTGCGGCCTCAAAGACGTGCTGCGCGCAATGCTCTCAATTTATTTTCTAAAATAACTGGAGCTTCGACAGACGGAGAAGATGAAGATGACTCGGAGAGCAGTACCTCAGAAAGTGATTCGTTGCTTCCAGATTCGAACACTCAAAGTGTCGAGTCTGACAAGTCAATGCAGAATAAGCAGATAAAACATGCAAGGGAGAAGGAAGTCTCCAGAGATGAGTATGAAGATGTTGCAAAACCTTCCCCTATTGAATCGCAAGCAAACACTGGAAGTAGGAGGAGATTAGTCTTGAAGTTGCCACGTCGTGATGCAAAAGCCATTTTGTCTTCTGAAAGAACAAGAGTTGAATGTGATGAGCAGGATGGTCTTGTTAAGTCATTGGCTAAAGCAAATTCTGGTTTAGGTAACTCTAATAGAACATACAAGCCAGCACATATTTCCAGTAACACAGCTGATGATATCAGAGAAATAGGGCTAACTGAAAAGTCAGATAAGCCAAACTTGTCTGCAGGTTACCAGGGTAGCACAATCAAATGGGGAGAAGTAAAGTTGCGCTCTTCTAAGCGTCTGAGATTGGGTGATGCTTCAGTGACAGATACATGGCCTGCACGTAATGCATTTCCAGGTGGTCCTAGCATCATTGGAAGTGACACTCATGGGCATCTCAAATCAGAGGATGAGTATGGAACATCCTCCAACTCTAGGATCCAAGCTTATGGAAACAGTCTTGACAGAATGGGATACAAAGATAAAGCACAAGTTGAAGATGGTGTTTCCCAAGGATTGGGCGGTGCAGGAGTTGAAGAGCTTTCTTCTGATAGCAGGGAAAAGTCTTTGATACCTGCACAGTTATCACCATATATTGATCAACAGAACAAGTTCACAATCAGAGTCACATGTAATGGCAACATAACTGAGTCAACGACACGCATGGATGATGAATACCGAGAGAGCCCTCAGAACAGTGAATCGAAGGGTATTGATGTGCTGCTAAAAGGATCTGAAGTGTTGAATGATAATAAAAATGGTTATTTATTTAGCAGTGAGAACAACGCTGACCATGATCAAGTGGAGAAAAATGCTCAGCCCAGCTGTCTTAGGCTAAGGATCAGATCAAGAGAACTAGCTAAGGAAACCGGCAATTCATTTTCCAAGTTAAAATCTGTTGCAGTTGAAGATTGGAGGAGCTCTGACTGTGAATTAATGTCTGACAGTCCAACACCAAATGAACAAAATGTAGTTTCTGTGGTGCATGAAGAGGATGAGGGTACTAGTGGACAGAGTCTAGAGCATGGTGCATGGAATAATGCACCAGAAAGCTTGGAGATGTGGGCAAATAAAAATGGTGCGCCATCCATTTCACATGATTCAAAGCAGTTGCAAGCAGAGTCCCATGGTAAGATGTATAATGCTGTGTATAAAAGGTCAAAGTCATCCAGGTGTAGGAAGAATTCCGATGGTGATTTCCATGGAGTGGATGAAAGCACATCAAATTGCAACAACCAAACTGGAAAGATGAAAGCGGATCTCAATGATGATGTGGCTGATGGTGTCCGTCAAAGAAGATCCATGGGCACGAGGGCAAGCACAAACGAGGTTACACCTAAGGCAGGTAGTTTCCAAGTGAAACAAGGACATGGTTCTTTAGAAACATCCAGAAGTGGAGGAAGGTTGATATTAAATGGTGGCGATCAACTTCTATCTGATGAATGGAAGTCAACTTCACATATGACTGTTGGTTTACGGTCAGCTAGAAACAGAAGAGAAAATTATAGCTCTCGTGTCCCAAGACCTTTAGATAAGCGAAAATACCAACCATTACGGAAACTTTCATGGCTGATGTTGTTAGAGCATGAGGAGAGCTATCGATATATTCCGCAACAAGGTGATGAAGTTGCATACTTGAGACAGGTAATTGTTGTTTGTAATTTGGTGCAATATGATCTTTGCAAGTATTAAAATTTAAAATATATATCTATGTTACCATCATCTATTTATGTTTGTAACTTCTATTTCAGGGCCATGAAGAATATATCAAAACTTCTCGTTCGCATGAAGCAGGGCCTTGGAAGTTGATCAAAAGCCTAAAAGCTGTAGAATTTTGCAAAGTTCAAGGCCTTGATTACTCTACTCTTCCTGGATCTGGGGAGAGCTGCTGCAAACTTACACTTGAATTTATCGATCCTTCTTCCAGTGGATTTGGTAAAGCCTTCAAAGTCACTTTGCCTGAGCTTGTTGCTTTTCCTGACTTCCTTGTGGAAAGGACACGTTATGATGCTTCCATTGAGAGAAACTGGACACACAGAGACAAGTGTCAGGTGTGGTGGAGGAATGAGGATGGAGATGGTGGGAGTTGGTGGGAGGGTCGGATTTTGGCAGTAAAGCCTAAATCTTTGGACTTTCTGGAGAGTCCATGGGAGAGATATGTTATTCAGTACAGAAGTGATTCCTCTGGCCAGCATTTACATAGTCCATGGGAACTTCATGATGCTGATAGCCAGTGGGAGCATCCCCATATTGATGACATGGCCAGGAGCCGGTTGTTATCAAGTATTGCCAAGATAGAACAAACCTCAATCAGAAATCAGGTGAACCAGATGTGCATTGTAGCTTCTTTTCTTTTCTTTTTTTTGACTTGGTATATGGATCTTATTTTATTTTATTTCCCTTGCCGTTCTTTCAGGACTGCTATGGTATTCAAAAATTGAATCAGGTAGCACAGAAGTCTGATTTTCTAAACAGGTACTACTATATGTTTCCTTTTTTTGGCAATGATTTTATAGTTAGTTGTGCAGTTTGTGATGCTATTAACTGCAGAAGTGAGGGATCAAACTTCTATTTGTTAATGCTTGTATTGACTAGGTTATTATAGTTCCGGCTGTAAAGTATATGTAGTTATCGTCATTTGTCATCGTTATCATTTTTCTGATTTGAGGGGATAATGCTTGCTGAGCTTCAGAGAACTGAATGAATGTGGGGCCTCATGCGGGGGCATAATTTGACCATGGTAAAGATGAGGTTGTTATGGTTGTGCATGTTCTATTTGGCTGGTTGAGTAGTCAGATGAATTAGTGTGGGTGTTTTCTTTTGTTGTGTGCATGTTGTAGTAACTAGCTAGCTTCGGGAAAGTAGGGAAGTAAAAAGTGATAAGACCCTGAAATGATTGTCACTTGTGAATCATCCACCATGGGTGAAAACTTGGATAGAAATGGTAGGTGTTGAAAGAAGCATGTCGTGTTAAGGAATATGTTTTCTACAGTAGAATCTTACAGGACTCAGAATTAAAAGATGGATGGAAGATGGCTTTTGTAACTGTCGTTATCATTTTTGCCTAAAAACCAGTATGTTTGGAAAACCACTTGCCATTCATGAATATGTTACCTGAGGTGCTTTAAGCTTCCATGCAGAAGATATAACTAGAGAGGGAGGGAGGCATGTCCAGATGATGGAGATATATATATATATATATATATATATATATATATATATATATATATATAAATTCCCTTTCCATTTTTGCTAGAAATTTGGATAATTGAAATGTGTATATATATATATATATTTTAATTCCCTTTCCATTTTTGCTAGAAATTTGGATAATTGAAATGTTTTGGTTGCATATTTTGCCTGCAGGTTCCCTGTTCCACTGTCCCTTGAGGTAATCAAGAGGAGACTAGAAAACAATTACTATCGCACTTTGGAGGCAGTGAAGCATGATGCGTCAGTTATGCTTTCAAATGCCGAGTCCTACTTTGGCAAAAGTGCAGAGATGACAATGAAGATGAGACGACTGTCTGATTGGATCACACGCACGTTTTCATTATTGTAGGACATGGAACAATTTTGTAGAAGGATGATTGTTTCTGATGAGGTCTAAGCTGCTGCTTTTCTGTAGATAACTCTTTTTTAACTTATAGTTTCACATGCCAGCAGTTATTTACCCATTGATCGATTTTTTTTTTTTTGGGAGAAATTAGTTACATTTGGGAAGATTGTTATGAGGGCCCTTTTGGAGGAGAGGATGGAGAGAGAGAGAGAGAGAGAGATGGTACAGGGAAACGACCCACCAGATTCATTTATGTATAGACCCATTTCCATTTCCAATAAAGAGAAGAAAGTAAAGCTTGTTATTTTTCCCATGTAGCTTTCTCTTCAGCACTCTGATGCTTTAAGTGCGCGGTGTTCTTTTCTTTCCGTACTCGGAGTCTCGTTGAAGGGCATTAATGTGTATCGTAATTAGACGAATATGTGGTTTCATTGCTCAATTTGTTTTCATATGTGTCAACAAGCCATCTCAAGTTCCATATTTTATATTTCTAAAGCACTAGTTTCGCTTTCTAGTTAAATTATTCTTTTGCCTTTTGTGTCCCCAAAAAGGTTTATATTCTTGCTGCTATTAATGGGTTTTTCATTTTAGCATGACAATGAATGTGTGTCTGTGTTAATTTCTGCCTTCGTCGTTAAGGCGAGTTCTAGCAACTGCAGGGCTGAACCTTCTTCTTTGATGTTATCTACGAACTTACCAGTAAAATCTAGCGGACATTAATTAGTAAAAGTGTTGAAACAATTTGCTGGACTCTTGGATGTATGATATTGGAAATCTGAAAGTAGATACCTGTATTTGGAAAGTTAATATTTTGTTTTGAGATCTATGGCACTTTTAGACTTTGGGTTCTGCCTGCCTAGTTCTTTAGAGATGTCAGGGCCGTTATCCTAATCGGTAAATGAGAAGGTGAAAATCAACGTGGTCCAAGAAAAAAGAATAAGATGAATTTTGCATGTTTATCACAAGGTAAACAGTACTGTAGGTTGGATCATGTTACTCAGCACATTGACGAAGCTTTTTGGTTTTTGATATTTTAGTTTTGTCACTGCTCATTTAGGATTTTTTTTTTTTTTGATCTTTTTTGTTGTATTCATATTAGAATTATATAGATGCTTCATCTTATCAAATATATATATATATATATATATAAGTTTCAAGTTTGTTTGCTATAGGGCACATCTTGTTTAAAAATTCATCCAAGCGATTAGGTGTACAATAATTAGATTGAATTTTAGGAAATAGCAATAATGCATAATAATTAAAAAATAGAAAGAAATGTGAAGTTTAAATATAAAATGAAGTATGTGAAATACCAAAACAAAGAATCAACTAAAAAAGAAATCTAAACGTATTTCTTACGAGAAGTGCAATGCATTCTAAAAAATAAAAAAAGATGAGGGATGTAAAATAAAAAAAAAAGCTTTCTAAAAAGTTAAAATTTATAAAATATAGAAAATAATTAAAAAATAATAATGGTCTCATAGAAAAAAGAGAAATCTGATGAGATCCAATACTTATTAATCAACTTGATAAACCATATCTCATGACTCCCTCTAACATTTATGGAAAACTTTCAAGTTAGAAGACTTTAAGAGTGAAGTGGAGAGTTGGTGAAAGAAGATCTCTAGGAATTACTATGGCTAATACTCAATCACTAATTGGGTTGAATTAGTAATCTGAAGTATCTCTTTAATAGTTTGGTCGGATATCAACCACCTTCAAGGATGTCAAGATACTTTTAATTCAAGGTTGAGTTAGTACATATTGCTAATTTATCTTTTTTACTCGAAGAGGAGTAAAGTTCAAATTGGGAGGTGCGATCAATATATGAATTATAATATTAAAAGTATTAAATATTATATTATTTAATCTTTATTAATTAAATTTTGATGCTTCTTAGTCTCTTCTGTAGGTAATTAGGAGATTGAGTTGAAGTCCAAGTAATGCCCAAAATCAAGCCTAACTCAAAGTCAAAATAAAGTTCAAAAGGAAATCCATAATATGGTCTATGGTGGATCAGGTCTTCACGTGATTCATAGCAATCCATAGGTTCATGGAGGTCTATGGCTCATAAGAAAGCAAAGTGGTGGTGTGGTGCATAAAGTAGAGGAGATCCACACTAGGTTGTGTGCATGCAATGGGCATGATGTGGAGCACGTAAGGGCTTAAAAGAGGAGGGGACCCACACGATGGACATCCTGGTATAACTGGGAGCATGGAGCTATGCATGGGATGCACGGTGGATCCATGTGCTGTGCAAGGAATGGATGTTGGGCGCGGCTTGGCTTGGGCATGCTTGCAGAGGCAAAATTAAAGGAGGGCTGGCTCATGAAAATAGGAACTCAGTGGTTTGGGAAGCATTTGGACGTGAACGTGTGGGACCAAGCAAGTAGGCACGATTTGAATCCGCTGGGTGTTTTGGCAGGCTTCTGTTGCAAACCAAAGTGGGTGGCATACGTTTCAAACGAGGAAGCTTCACGTGGGCTTCAAATGAACGTGCTTAATGTGCGTGGAAGCTGGCGAGCAGGGGTGAACACAAAAGCGAAAACTAGTGAGCACACGTGGATTCAAAAGTGCTAGCTTCACGTGGATGTGCAACGGACCGACGGTTTAAATGCATTGGTTCATACGAAAAAAAAGCACAGGCTGTTGGATGCGAAGCGATAAGATGAAACGGGCAGAACAAACACGATAGGTTGTTGGATGCGATACGGAACAAATACGTGGTATGAAGTTTCAAAAAAAAAAAAGACCGCAGAGGATTGAAAGGGGGATTTTTTCAGGCCACAAACCGGCGATCTTTTTTTTTCCACCTAAAACCATTTTCATACTTCATCTAGCCTAACCATCCAAACACCCAAATTCATTTTGCTGCTGCCCAGAAGTCTTCTTAATCCCAAGATATCAGCGAGCAAAAATTTAACGACCGGTTAAATTTTTCAATTCTCAAAAAATTTTTGAAGTGTAATAAGCAGTATTTTTATTATTTTATTTATTTTTATACTTCTTCTTTTTATAAAACACAAGATCCGTTATTAAATATCTATTTTTTATTCTCTTTTTAGTTACCTTGTATGCATCTTATCTTGACTAACCTATACTGTAGAGGAACGGGTCGTGATCTAATAGGTATGAACCGTGTTCCCACCAGATAGGTTATATCTTGATAGGTGACATATAGACTCATTGCATCGAAGGAGGGTATTAACTGTCTGTTAGGTAACCAGGTGAAATCCCGAGACATCTTCCTAATTCTTGGACTACTTCTTGATAGCATTTGATTTACTTTGACTTTTGTTAGCATTATTTTAGTCGATCAATTAATTTCAATCCTTCTTTAATTCTAGTACTTGAACGTAACTCAACCCACGATCCTCGTGGATACGAATTTGACTCACACTATCTATATAGTTGAGGTCAGTAATTTATCTTTGATCATCTCACGGCAAGACGAATCATTACCTCTCATTTTTCAAATGGCCAAGGTTTTAAAATCAGCTCATCCTATGAATGAGAGGCTTTTTGAGGGTTCTTTTATAGGGTTATCCCTCATTTTTTGATCCTTTGAGGTCTTTGACCCAGATTATTGGAGATGATGTTTTAGGACTTCCAAGGATCCTCTTATGAAGTCACATCTCGCTTCTCGAATGATTAAGATTTTTAGCTCAACTTATCTTTGGGATGAGAGATTATCCAAAAGTCCTCTTATGGGGTTACCTCTCGCTTCTTGGTTGTTCCAAATCTTCAATCCAGATCATCATGGATAAGATTTTGGAGCTTTCTATAGTCCTCTTATGAGATTACTCCTCGCTTCTCACACAGTCAAAATTTTTAGCTCAACTTATCTTCGGAACAAGGGGCTATCTGAGGGTCTTCTTATGGGGTTATCCCTCTCTTTTTGGTTGTCCGAGGTCTTCGATCCAACTCTTATGAATGAGGTTTGGTCGGGTCGTTTGCTTAGGTCAGCTTCACACCTTGGCCTTCTAAGGTCAGCTTTGTTAGATTGGCCTCTTCAGGTCGGCTTTCCACCTCGACCTTCTCTAGTTTGCTTTATCATGTCAGCTTTCTATCTTGACCTTTTTAGGTTGGCTTTGCTAGGTTAGCCTCGTCGGGTTGGCTCTCTCATGACCTCAACCTTCTGATGACCTCGGCCTGAGTCTTCATCTCATCCTCCACCTTGGGCTCATCTTAGCCTTGGGTCATCTCGATGTCAGGCTTGGGCTTTACTTCAGCCTCGATTTTAGTCTTCACCTCAGTCTCAACCTTGAGTGCTCATAGATCTATGGACCTACAAAGAAAGAAAGAAAATAAAATAAGAGATGAGGGCTTGGGAGCCTCTCACCATGAGAGTTTTTGAGTTGTGTGAGTCTATCTCTCTTAGAGCCTATCCTCTTGGTTGGTATTGTCGAGCTTTTTGATATGCCACCGAACTGCCCTCAGTGATGGTGTTTATTACCTCGATAGTAGATTGATTTTTCATAGGTTCTTCTTGCCGAGGTGGTTTAGGTAGATGAGGTAATTCAGGCAAAGCTTCATGTTGCTCTCTCTGATGCCTCAGGAATTTGTTTAATTGTCTACACCGAATGAACTCCTCAATCTCATCTTGCAGCTAGATCACATCGAATCGATGAGACCCACATCCTCCTTGCTCTTGATAGCTTCTCCTTTATCTCTATTATTATCTGAGGTGAGGTGGTGATGGTCGAGATGCCTTCCGAGGTGCCTGCGTTAGCCTGCTATATTGCTTGAATTGCCGCAGCAAGAGTTTGCACATGCTAAATGAGTATGTCAAATTGGTCGGAGGTCATCCCAATGATGGGCTGTGAGGAAGGCGGCACTTCTGGTTGTTGAACTGGCACCTTGATGTTGGCAGAGACCTCAACGGTCAGACATTGCATCTTGACTAGCCATAAGCTAGTGGCGTTTAAACAATACAATGAGGTTCCTTTGCACAGGGCCATGATTTTTGGTTTTTTGCTTCTTCCCAAGTGTGGGCTGAGAACCTTTCCTCTAGCGTCAATCTATTGTCGTTAGTCTTTTGATCGAGATTGGATCAATCGGAGAAGAGATGTGGCTATGCTAGACGGCGACGGCTTGACCTACAAAATAAGTTCCTAACTGGAGTTGGCTCTGATGAGGATCCTTCAATGCTCTAGTTAGAAAACTTGAAAACAAAGGGGAAGGAGTGAGTATTTGGAGATAAGTGAGTGCGTACCTTGAGGGTCTCATTTGACCCTCTATTTATAGGTGAGAATGGAAGTACCGTGATAAGAAAAGAGAATCAAGTTGTTAGTTTTATCTTATTGTGCAAGATATACATATTATTTTCTATTTTATTTGAAGAGATATGTCGTTATCTTCTTTCTTATTTGCTCATAGCAAGTTGTTTTGCAGATTTTGGAATTTTTTCAGTTGGCATAAATTAGGCAACATTATCTAGATTAGTCATACAAATACCTCGGTCGGTCAGAACTAATGGTCGGCCACACCTGAGGTACTTAATATGTTGGTTTCGATTGAGGTAAGATTTTCTTCGTATCAACATTTGTATAGAAAAAAAGCAATTTGGATCACTGGCCACCAAGATTATTCTGAGGAGCTGATGACCGTGTCTATTTGCAAAGACGGTACATTTATAGCCTAATGCCGCCAGCTTGAGGGGTCGAGAAAGTGGCTGTTGGTTCGCTGCATGAGCCATGGGAGCTGGGAAGTGGAATGTGTGAATGGCGGATAGCTTGGGCTGACTTGCAGGACCGGCACATACAACCAAGCTCGGAGTAGTTGTTATGTCAGCGTTTCTTCTTTTTCAAAGGTGATCATCAAGTAATCTGTTGCGGTATTATTTAGGATGGGGCCAATTATTTGTATCGCCAGAACAAAGGCATAAGGATGGTATTTGTTCCTGGAATTCTAGCTCCAAATTTTTAATTAAACTAGCTTATAATCCCATGCAATGTATATGATATAAATTTTTTAAAATAATATTAAATTTTATTTATTTATTTTATTATATTTATTATATATATATTTTAAAAATAATTAAAAATAATTTAAAAAATTATATTTTGTATAGAACGTGTATTATAAGCTATCGGACAAATCTTATAGAGATCAGACGATCCTGATTCCATAAAATTCCTTCATAAATTTATTATTTTATTATTTTTATCTTTAATTATTTTTAAACTCTTCCATCTCTCCATCCTCTTCTCCTTCGATCCTCTCATCTCACACCTTTGACTCTAGCAAGAGATTCTAAATCCATTTCGAAATAATTTGCCAGCTTCTACGGAAAAAAGAAACAAACTCCATCAGAAGTCTACTTCCCTGCCTCATGTGCCAGTCACGTGAGGTTTCAAAGTTTTTTTTTGGGTTTTTGCTTTAAATCTCAAGAAGGGAAAATAAGGGAGTGGGTTCTTGGGTTGCACCACTCCAAAGAGAAGCACTTCGTCTCAAAAGACAGGTGCGAATCAAAATGTTCTTCATTTTAATTCAAGGCACAAGGCAGCAATCTGAGTCCTCTTAATCCCCAAACCACCTTTCCCCCACCTGACACCAAATCCTCTTCCCAACAACCGAACCCCTCCACATAGGCATTCCAATGAATTTTCACTGCCAAATTAGTTACATAAACAAATCAGAAGGATTAGATTACTAACATCAAATGATAATATGAAGCAATCCCTGACAAATCCAACGATGCTATAGTAAACATATACATTGCAAGAGCATGTCAAAGCAATGATTCGAGCAGAAACAAATCCACATGCCTGTTGAAGATACTAAATAAATACAAATAAGCAAAACTACAAAACAGTGCGCAGCATATCCTCTCAATTTTACAAACAATAAAATTAAACGGAGAAAGAGTAAAAAGATCGGATCTTGCGTACCTAGAAATTAGATTCTTGTCATTCTCCCGGCATCCCTCACTAATCCAAAGGGAATTTAAATGATGGAGACCTTCGCTCCGACCTCCTCGAGCTGCTTCTCGGCTTCTTCTTTCATCACCATCTCTCTGAACTTCTTCGGCAAGCTCTCGATCAAATCCTTGACCTCTGCCACTGCACCCCCCCTCCTCCCCCACCTCCGTGGCGTCATGGGCCATGGCTGCCCACCCACTTTCGGCCGACTACTCCCTCACCATCTTCCATTGGACCGCCTCCAAGGTCCAACCTCTTGTCGATCGTGGCTCCTATCTCGCCGAGTACCCCCTCGCTGTCGCTCGCATCAGTGATGTCATCTTCCTCATCAGGGCTGTTCCTGATATTTTTAGACCTGGGGTCAAATGAAAAAATGAGGCCTTCTCTATTAAAACTTAACAGGACACTTGACCAGGGCCCGAAGCCTTCTTGATCCTCTGACCCATCGAATACTGTCCCACCATGACAACCCTATCTTATTCGAACAAATAAAAGTCAAAGAAAAAAAAATATATGTAGTTTTTAGTTTCTACTTGTCTATATATATATATATATATAATTTCATTAAGATCTTCTTACAATGATCAAAAAATGATCAACTGTTAAGATTATTCCGCAATATGAACAGGGCATGAATGGTCTTAATTAGAATGACAGTTGAGATTAATTTGATCAAAGATCACTCATCTTTTTCATGCACTATTCTCTTGTTTATACTGATGGATACTTGACCAGGCCCTGAGGTTTGGGGCGGTCGCCCACTTCGATCTATCTCAGAGCCGGCTCTGTTCCTCATTATCAGCTATCTTACCAATGTCCGCCGTCTCACCCTCGATCCTGCCACCGACATCCTCTGGGACCTCTTCTCGAGCCCTGTCCTTGTCGACATGACCACCAACCCCGATGTCTGCCATGTCGCTCTCATCCCCACCACTGACCCGAGCCTCTCCTAGGCTCCGTCTTTATTGACATGACCACCAGCAACCCCATCCTCACCATTAATATCAATCGCCTCCACGACCGCCTTCACCAACTGCGCTGCCGTCGATGGCCCTATCTCAAGTGGCAACCGTGGGGCCCGGGCTCTATTAGAAGCTATCGAATGATGATTGTGGGGGATGAGGAAGCCACGGGCAGGATGGAAGGTGAAAGGTTCGAAGCCAAAAAATAAAAAAAAAATAAAAAAAAACACTCTATCGAAAATACCTCTTCTATAAAAATCCCATGCACGTCAAATTAAGAACATGAACATTATCAAAGAACATGAACATGTGATGGACAGAGGCTCGTACTTTCATTTTAACATATATATATATATATATATATATATATATATATATATATATATATATATATATATAGATTTTCTCTAAAGTCATCGTGAACGTTCCTACGTGGGTTGTTGATGGGCTGGTCCCAGGCCGCGTGGACCTGGAAGTGCTAGCACGTACACCATTAGGCCGAGACGACAATACGTGAACGAAGGCACACGCGCGTGGCCTTTCCCTTTAATGGGCGCTTGATGGAATAAGGTGGGATAAGAACCAAGTCCTTGTGTCAATAAAATACATTTATTTTTACATAAAACAAGACTTTAATAGCTTATATTCATCTTCACTCTCAGAACTTTCTATTCCATAATAGAAGGATGTGAGCAATAACCCGTGACTCCTCCAACACACTCTCTAAGGGCAGAACTATACAAGATGATAGGTTAACAAAGTATGCATGTCAGCATGGTTTAACTCTCAAATTTCCAAATAAATAGCGATCAGCTACAAAACCGAGCGTTCGTTACACGAGCTTGGAGAATAGCTCAGGTTCTAAAATAGCCGTAAAAATTCATCTATAAAAAAAGCAAAAACGTATGACATGAAGAACTGCTATATAAGCGTAACTAATTTCTCCTTCTGCAGATGTGTGCCAACCTAATTCTGGCATGGCCAGCGCCCTGCTTGTATGGTTGGCTTCTGTTTACTTAATTAAACAGATCATTGTGGGACACTGAGTAGCCGCAGCAGCAAAAACCAGACATGCCCTCTTTAAAGAAATACCAGGTGAAGCTTGCTTTCAACTTCTCTCACCTGCTCATCAGTGATTATCGGAATTAAAAATAGCAACCTCTAACTCGTGTTACCCTCATCTTTATCCAGTGATGCAGATAGGAAGTTCAAAATAAAACCATCAAGATCACCATCGAGAACGGAATCAGGGTCTGAAACTTCATAGTTTGTTCGGAGATCTTTGACCATGCGATATGGCTGCAGAGGCAAAAAGCAGATTAGGGGCCTTAAACTCCACAGTTATTAACCGAGAAATCGGTCTTTAGTATCTTACATGAAGCACGTATGTCCTTATTTGGTTGCCCCAACTGATTTCGGTGAGGGAATGAGTGTGCTCTGCATTCAGTTGAGCTTGGCGGGCCATCTCAAGCTGGTCTAGCCGAGACTGAAGCACCGCCATTGCTGATGCTTTATTGGAATGCTGTGATCTGCATTTTAGGGACTTCGTATCAGTAATGCTGTCACTATGTTGATGAAGATGAGAGTTTAGAATAATTACAGATGCTGTCAGGTTGAAAAAGACAGGTCATCAATTACAATGAAGCTAAAGAAAGCCAAATCCCAGAAGTTATATGTACAGTTTCTTAAAAATGGAACTCATCTGTTTCATAAGAAATTTTTTATGACACTTCCATTGGGTGATCCATTTTTCCAGCCACGGATGACTTGCACTGTCAATTTTTTCAAATGCAAGTCCGCATCAAAGAAAAAAATTTATGATTAGTTGCATGCTTTCAGTGACAACAAATCTTTCTCATTGTCCTGTCAAAAAAGCATGGCAAAAAACCATATCAATCTCCCTGGATTTTTCTTTTGAAAGGTCAGCTTTAATGAAAAGGCCCAACTTAATGGAGTTCCGCTAGGTCAAGACAAGGGGTTTAAGTTTAAAGGAACCAAATCTGAGCAAGATGAGGCCAGCTTGAGCTTGATGATGATTAAATGAACCAGCCTGAGCGCCACTCAAGCCTGAACTGAGCTTGGAAGACCCTGCTTAAGCTACGCTTAGACAAGGCCATGTTACCTTAAAATCTGATCAGCTAGGATCAGGAGAAAGTCAGGAGAGAGTGACTGAGAGGCCAACAAGCTGGGAGGCTATGATGAATGAGAGGTCAACTGAGATGCAGACAGAGGGGGTGGTGGCAGAGGATTTGAGGTTGAACAAGGTGCAGAGAGAGGTGGTGGTTGTGAAGGGGTTCAGGATGAGCAGGATTGCTGAACCTCCTGACAGATAGCTGAGTTAGCTTCTTTTTGTTTTTGTTTTTTTTTTTTGGTTTTTCTGGAGTGTTGTGGAAGGTTGGGGTGGGGAGGAGAAGAAAGGACATCGGTTGAGGGAGAGGCCACTTGAGAGAGATGCGAGAGGAATTTAAGTTTAGGTCCAGCAATAGCAGGGTTCCCAAACATCTCGGAGTCAACTTCTTTCTGCACTACTATTCATTTACCCTGCATAATCTCACGTTTAACACATTTAGTCCTCTTTTTCTTTCTGCACTACTATTTCATCATATTAATGACATCAAGGTGGGCAGGTTGAGCCTCTCATTTTTTAACAAAATAGCCCTCTTCATATACTATGTCTAAGTGAGAGAAACAATTTAAGTGTAGCTGCAGAAAGTAGGTGTTTATTTACCAAGTGACATGAATATCAGAAAATATCTTAAACTAAACATGTTAGAAAAAAAAAAAATTATCGATGAGTGACAAGTCAACAGAACATGATTATAGCCAAGGATTCAAGTCTTAGCGAGACATCTCACAGGACATCGAAATGGGATGCTATCCCATATGTGGACAGGATTGTCCCGTTAGTGTCCTAGTATCCCGATCGACGTCCCGAGACATCCTCTTTCCCAAATGTCCGGACTCGGGACAAAGCGGGACAGCGGTACGTTCCCTTCCATGGGAAAACCAAGATAGCCTTGTTCCATGAAATTTAAAACCTTGATTATAGCAATTATATTTGTTAACTACTGTATAGGACATCAAAAGCATTGACAGTCTACAAAACTTCATTCACACAAAATGATGGTGTTTATACTAATTATTGATTATAAACCAGAAGAACAGCTAGGATGAGAAAATATGAGACATGAAAATTACCTTTCATTCTGACACGTAGCAGATATTCCTGTTGGAATGTGTACTATTCTCACTGCACTCTCTGTTGTGTTAACATGCTGACCACCAGCACCACCAGCACGAAACCGTTCTATACGAAGATCTGATTCTTTAATCTGATATCGGGTAGAGACATCACTCAGTATTGGTATCACAGCTACAGCAGCAAAAGAAGTATGGCGGCGCTTTGCACTGTCAAAAGGAGATATTCGCACCAACCTATGCACCCCAACTTCTGCTTTAGCATATCCAAATGCATATTCACCTTCAACTTTGATTGTTGCACGCTGAAGAGATCAACCATTAAATAAATAACACTCCACATTACTGCATAAATATATTCAGAACTACTAAAAGCTCACTGTAAGTTTATGCAAAAGGAAAAAATTATTTTTACACAAGCACAGATTGAGTTTATAGGACCTGCAACAAGTGACTGTATATTCCAGAACAGGCAGAGAACATGGTTTGAGAATGACATCCATCCCTGAGTTTCCTGTTGGCCATTATGACAGGCATATAAACAACATGCATGCCATCTTAAGCATCGTGTTGTTTCGTAGCTTTAATAATGCATTTTCAAGTATGCAGATAGAATAAATCATGCCAAATCACATATACTGGAAGTCATTAATCTTGAATTTTGGAGAAACTCAGATATTGTCTCAAGTCAAATTGCTAAAACAAAATTACCTTGAGGTTTTTCTGAAGAGTTTATAACGTCCACATGTTTATTCACCAATAAAAAAAGTTGTCCTTTTTTTTTTTTTGTAATGATGAACATGAACCAAACAATGGAAAAGACAACAAGTTAAGAAAATGAACCTTGATTCCTGCTATCTCACCAGGCATTTCCTCGAGCACTGTGACTGCAAATCCATGGCTTTGAGCCCACATCTTGTACATGTTCATAACCATGGAAGCCCAGTCCATGCTCTCTGTTCCTCCAGCTCCCGCTTGAACCTGAATCACATTATCAACACCCTGAGTTCTTAAAATTGGAAAATCAAAGAATTCAATGATCTTCAAGAGCATGAGAAAATATTGCATTTTTTATGTGAAAGTATTTTTACTAATGCATATGCTAAAAATGATCGGGAAACAGAAGCAAATGCCTCCAAGAAATTTATGACAAATAATAAAGCAACATACTTGAAAGGCCATCATTATAGTGTAAGCTAGAGGGAATTGGCTGAGTGGGGATAAACTAAATCTTAAATCAACAACGGCTCAATGAGGACAACTAAAGAAAATCTATGTCAGAGAAAACTGTAAGTTCTCATCACTTGGAGCAATAATCCCAGGAACTATAGGCTATTTATATCTAAATTTGCCTCGGAGCTCAAGACTATCCCATTTCATCTGCTGCAACTTGAAGTAAATCAATACACCCTGCACCGAGGAATGTGTGCTAGAACACATTGTTACATAGCAATATCAAAAATGTAATGCAGTTCAACTTTGTTGCTACTGTCTTCATTGCTTCACAGTTGATCATCAATATAATATAATAGACAGCCATGAAAAGGAGACAAGTACGTAAAAGGGGTCTAAGTGATAGATACCATAAACAATTATGCTATGCATTATCGAAATACAGTTAATTCATTCAGTGTTAAAAGTGCATGAGTCAGTTCTAGATTGTAGATGACTTATGGCGTGAGAAATACCTTCACCAACTTTCCATGTTATAGTAGTGTGAATTAAAGATGTCTCTGAGTGTATGAATCATAGCTGCAGTTTGCAGAATTTTCTTCCAAATTTCATTTCGGTTGAAATATGATTAGACATCTAAACCAGAAGACTCAGCAATAATTTTTAAACCCCAAGAATTGAATAAAATTATTTGGGAAATTTGAAGTAAAAGGAAGATAAGAATAGATGACAGAGAATAGTAAGGTTTCCAAGCATTGAAACTATATCATCCTTTGGGTCTTGTCCAGATCATTAAGAGTGAAACATGTACTTGTCCAACTAAACAGATTACATTTGGGGCATTTTGATCTATGGTTTAAAGTATTACATGGAACAACGGAAGGGAGGGGTTTGGGGCAGAAAAATGGAAAAAGTCATATGCCTGCCAACTGGCTGTGTTTTAGAAGTCCTAACCTATAGTGCATAATTTAAGATCGATGATTTGCCAATTTTGCAGATGTGATCATGCTTCAAAAAACTCTATTGATGCTTTATGATGTAGACCCTATATTTTCTACCTTTTTTTCTATAACCATTTCACTTTGAAGCCTCTTTTGATAATCATAGATCAAGAAATTGCAAAATCATGTATTAAGATATTGAAGAAACAAAAGAGTATATATGACCATATACATGCTAAATACATAAGGCTGGACATCCTAGATATATGAGGAAGAAGAATAAAATAAAAAAAAAAACAGAGCTTTTTATAATATTAACTCAGTAACTAAGTCCGGAGAACAATGTAAATTCATGTGCTGCAGTTAAAGTGCTAGAGAACTCTAAGAAACAAGAATAACCTCTATAAAGCAAGAGCATGAATCACGGTCCCCAGATAACAATGCTTCAAGTTCTTTCTCCTTTGCATTTCTTCTCATACCGAGCAGTGCTTTCATAGATTCCTTCACAGACATACAAAGACAAAATAAAACTTGTCAATGTTGCATGTATCAAAGGAATAAAATAGAAAAAGGAAAAAATTAACATACATCGTTAAAACTCTCTCCAAGGACCAGAGAAGAACTTCTTAGAAGGTGATCAATTAAAATAATCAATATATAACAGTCATCATGATATGACTGTTTCTACCAATACGAAATCAGCAGTGTTGTAATGCGCTCATTTCCGACCGGATATGCATGCCTAAGTTTAGCAAATCCACCTCTGGAAGCTGATATGGTATTTAAGAGGCAATGTTCTTTCCTTGAAAGGTTCCCACTTGGTTCATGTGCTCAAAGAGGAAGTCAATATGACGATGAAACAGACTGGGAGGTTTTTGTAGCAAGTTTTAGCATATTTTTTTTTGTCTATCTAACATACATCCACAGAAAAATACTTGGAATTTTGGACAGGCAGGATTTGGTATTAATGCCTAGTGATGGGGCCATAATTCCAGTCAAAGAACATAGAAAACAGTTGAGGACTCAAAATAAGATAGGTAAGATACCATATTGAGGACTGAAATATAGATCATGCAATGTGAAAACAACAAATAGATATATTTTGCAAAATAAGCCTATAATAACATCTGCCTCCATCATTGATTACTATCATAAAATTTGTTTGCCAAGATTAAAGTTGGAAATAGAGTTTCAACTAGAAATAAAAGGTAATACACAGAGCATCAGAATTATATCAGTAACAGAACAGACCAAGAAAACATGGGGTATGATATTTAAGTGAGAAGTTCAGGTGATTTATAACCACCCACATTAATACATTAAACATGAGTCTATCCCTGCAAAATGAACCATTTCCGTGATTTACCTGGAATATCTGCCTTGTCACCAAACACCTAACCATATCCGGGAAAAAAAAATTCCATCTACATTTCTCCCTGGAATCAAAATTGAACAAGGAGCACATAAAAATACATTCCTAGAAGCAAGAGCTCACCAATTCCAACTCTTTATCATCCTCTTCACGTGCAAGCTTCAACAAATCAATGTGCTCAAGTAGCTCTTGCTCAAATCTGTTTACATCCTTTATCTTACCCATAAGTTCACCATGCTCACGGCTAATTCTCCCCGCATAAACAGGATCATCCCAAAGGTCCGACTTGTTCAGTGCCACAGACAATTGTTCCAACCTGACAATCATATTTCTCCACTGCCAGCAAGAAAAATACTCTAATATCAGAGCTAAATACGATGTCATATTTAAGCATGCATGTACATGAGTATGATTTCTCTTTTCTAGAGAGGTTGAAGAAGGAAGTACAAAAGCATTTGCTTAAAAGTCTATTAAAACCAAAGTAGTGCATCTAGACTTCACAATAATAAACACTCATTTCCTAAGGCAATCAAAAATATCGATTACCCATACCTATTAAGCAGTCTAAATTTAGTAATAAGATATAATTGCTGTGAGTAAAACCATGAAAATATCGAGATATTTATACGGGAGCGTAATTAAACTAGTAGGCATCAAAGAAAGAGCAACGAGGCAAAGATGAATAAAAGGAGAAAAGGTCTACCTGCAATCGCTTCTTGATCAGCTGAATGGATTGAGCAATTGCTGCGGCATGGCTCCTCCAATCGCCCTCACCCTCATCAAGTATCGGCCAGCCCTTGGCGACGATGGCGTCCACCGTGAGCCCATCAGAGGTCGCGGGCTCTGAGAGAGCTGATGCCTGAGAAGAGAACCATCTGAGCTTCGGAAGAGAAGCAAAGTCCAGGCTTTTCCCACTCCCACAGGATCCATTGGACCCACGACAAGCCCCGAAAGTGCTAACAAAAAACGGATGGGAGGAGATCAAGGTTCTTGATTGGGATCCGGACAGAGAAGTAGAGACGAGGGCGAGAATAGAGCTCTCTCCATTAGGGTTTATCAACGGGAAAGGGCGAACTCTCGAGCACCATCTCTCTAGAGCGAAGAAGAAACCCATTCGCTTCACTTTCTCTACTGGTGGCCGGAATCGGAAGCCGGGGGGTTCGGAGTCGAAGGCTATTATGTACAACGAGGTTTGCATCGCGCTGTACAACGCTTCCCTATCTAGCGCCCTCGGGTCTGACCGTAGGTCCGAACGGAACAGTAAAGTTAGGAGTAAGACGAATCATCGATCCGAACCGGGTCTAGGCCCGCTTAAAGAGGGGGCCGACCGGAACGAGTCTTCGGCTCACCATTCGTCCTTCCTCCCTTCCCTTATTCTACCTGTTCTCTGCTCTTTCTATATTAGACTATTCTCACCCCCACCTCGTTCACAGAAACACCGCGCGGATCTCGCCGGAGGGGACACGAGAACTCCGATATTAGGCTACTCTCCGGTACCGTTCTCGATCTCGATCCCTGCGAAACCTTTGTCCTCTCTCTCGTTTCAAGTTCTATTTCTTAGAAAGAATGGATCTGGGATGTCTTTGTTAGAGATTCGTTCGTAAATCTCCATCTCCTACACTTTAATTTGGTATGCTTGATTATTTAGATGTTAGTTTATATCTGTTTTAAAGTTTTGAATATTTTGCAAGAATCTGATAGTTTACTCGTCCAGTATAATGCAATTGAAGTCGTTTTGTGGTTTTGTGGTCGATTTTTATAAGTTTTTGGATTCTTTGAATTGGTGCATATGAGGAAGGGCCTCTTTGTTCTTTGGTATTGTCTTCAGTATCGGAAGCCCGTTCGAGATTATGCAGCGCATACCTGCAACGATCGAGGAGCAGCTTCTTTTAAAGGCGATCAGGGAAGAATGCCCATGGGAGAGTCTTCCGAAACGGCTTCAAGCTATCCTGTCCTCGAAAGAGGAGTGGCACAGGAGGTTGTTTTCTTTAAGTTACATTATTGATCTCTTACACATTTTTTGTTGATCAAAAGAAGCACAATGCACCATTTCAAGCTAAAAAATAACATATATGTTCACTTCCATGGCTGATTTTAACTTCGGTCAATGGGTCAGATACTCAGTAACTTTGATATAAGCTAGTCCATGCAATGATTTATTTTTGGTTCTTCAAGTGCAGGATAATAGAGTATTGTACCAGAAAACGACTACAATGGAATACCTCTTTTGCACGTAAAGTTTGTAAAGAAGGAGAATATTATGAAGAGATGATGCGCTATTTGCGTAAAAATCTTGCAGTATGTTTGCATCCTGCCTTTTTCTCTATTCACTTGTTTCTTTGCATGTAGACCAGCTCGGAGTCTTCCTTTGCCAGTTTTATATTTTAATCCTTGTAGTGATTATGGACCGAACCTCTTTTCCTTTGGAATCTGACTTTGAGCAACCACGAACCAAAACTTACTCCTTTGGTTTCTTTGTTTCCCATTTTTTCGGGTTTCATACTAATCTCATGCCATATTTCCAAGTCAAAAAAGTTGCTTTTGATATGCGCTTCGGACTTTGGTGTTTTATACTTTTTTTTTTACCCTTTTTGTTTCATTGCAATACTTTCTATTTATCAATTGATCTTATTCACTTAATATTGGTGTACTTGCAGTTATTTCCATATCACCTTGCAGAATATGTTTGTCGAGTGATGAGAATTTCACCATTTAGATATTACTGTGACATGATCTTCGAGGTTATGAAGAATGGTAATGTCTAATACCTTTTGATAGATATTGCCCTTTTTACATTTCTTTTTCCAGCCATGTCCTTCCTCCCTTGTTTGGCTAATGAACCTTCCTTTGTATGTTCTTCTATAAGTATTCTTAGTGCAATAGTTTAGATGGCAGAATAGGAACCTCTTATACTTTTATACAGGTTCCATATGTATGATTGTGATTCTAGTTAACTGTTTCTTAAGTTTGTATTCCGATGTTTCATTAGATCTTGTTCTGCAATTTCTGTACCCTGTGATTCATCAGAAGAAAAATGTTTTATTCATGTAAACAAAAAGCTTATCAGGTGACAGATTTACAATAAGTTATATGGTGTTTATTAATTGACATGATTTTTTTTTAAAAAAATTCTTTTACTTGTTTTGGAGTATGCTGTCATTGTGGTTGGGCTCTATTATGGATTTCTGACTGCATTCTCCATGGGGACCTCTTCTCTTCTTCTTCAAGCTTGGGTTATGGAAGAAGGAATCAATAAGGAGGTATTAGTAACAACTGGTTTTATTGTGGGATAGTTCATGATGTTCTTATCGATCTATAATGTGCCTTTGCATCTATCATTGGGTAGACCTTATACGATAACTATCCTAGTTCTATTGTATCTTTTGTTTCATCTCTTCTGGAACAAACACAAACCTTTTTTTTTGTTATGAATCTACTACCAGAATTTACCGTTCAGTGGTCGATTGTACCATTTACTCTAGTTTTGTTGCAAGAAATTCAGAGAATAATCTAGGCTTCATTTACACGGTGTATTCTAGATTAAAAGTTAGTAATTCACTGGCCAAACAGAAGACCTGGAATTATCGGATTGTGCAATGTCTGATTACTTTATTGGTAACCAGTACCTTCTTCACATTATTGGCAATTTCTAATTGTAGTTAGTTTTTGCTGAATGTTTCTGCATGTTCACTTCATATTGGCTACTCAATTACAGCCTCTAAGGTGCTGCCCCCTGTGATTCATCATTGGTAGTTAGTAATAAGTTCACCTTTTCATTCTTATGCTTTTGCAGAAATCTTGAGATGCATGCTTTTCATGTAAATCTTTGTGAATAACGTTCTTGTCTTGTATTCTTTTTTTTTAACCCTTGTTCTCTTATAAGTTAGAGAGAGATCTTGTTCAAGTTAATCCCACTTTCTTTCTTACAAAATCATCTGAAATCACACTACTAGACAGATGGGCATGCATTTCCATAGGAGCTTCTAGAAGTTTAGAATTCTATAGTCTGCTTATGGACATCATTTGGAGGTTCATTTCATTTTTTGCTATCATGACTGGAGAAATGTTAATCTCATTTATTGATTGATGGATTGATGGATCGACCCATCCATCCATCGATTGATTACCAATGGTGTGGTACTGCCTGATTTTATCCACTTATTTAATTTTTCCTCTTGAACTTTCTTCTCTTTTCTCTGCTATATATTCATCTTATTAGACTAGAAAGTAGGTAACTGTTTTGTGGAAATTTGTACCTGCTACTTGCTTTACCTAACAATTAGTCTGCATGAGTTCTAATGTTTGAAGAACTTTTGCAGAGCAACCATATGACAGCATCCCTAATTTCAGTGCTGCAGATGCCTTGAGGATTACAGGAATTGGAAGAAATGAATTTATTGATATTATGAATAAGTGCAGATCAAAGGTATATATCTCATAAGCCCACATCAATTGTATGCAATAGATGGATCGTACTTTCAAAAAAAAAGTGTTTCAAAACTTTGTACCTATTCTTGATTCATTGACTCTTCTATATATGTTGAAGCATAAAGATTGCCATGTTGTTCAATGTTGGTCCATAGACAATTTACATAATTTTGAAAGTGATAGCTTGTGCTTATGCATAATGTGAGATACATCTGCATTCTTCAATATTTTTTCCCACAAAAATAGTGCTTCACAAGTTACATAGCATATTGACTGCCATTGTGCTTAAATGGATTTGATTGACCTGCTGCCAATATGGATTTGAGCTGAAGTTCTGAAGTGATGTTATTTGGATTAGGCTTGGATCGAAAAATATGAGCCTTCTGTAAAATGGATTGGATTTGGATCATTACCTACCCTAATCTGGACCTAAGGAAACCTAAACTTACCCAAAACTATTACCTTATATCATATTTTATTGTTCCAATTTTAGTACCCATGCCAATACATTGCTGGTATAGTGTCGGTACAAGTCAGTTTGTGGTAGTAATACTCCAACACACCCCCTTGCATCTAGTATCATTTGCTGTCGATACAATACAGTACACCTGGTATAGGATGGTATAATCCAATACAGGGAACCATGTTTTTATATTGCATAACCCTCTAAAGTTTTACCAGAATAATTTTCTTTTAATAACTTTAATGTTGTTAGTAACCAACTTATGTTGTTTGCTATAAATTATATGTGGTTGTCAATCAAATGTTTACATGTTTAATTGTTATTTTCTTGCACAGTCTGTTAATGATATAATTAAGTAACCAATTTTACATGTTTTATGGTTTGTGTCTAGAGTATTCTTGACCTGGTTTGACTAAAGAGCCTGATGGATTAACAAAAAAAAAAAAAAAAGAAATCTTTAACCTGATCCAACCTGACCCAAATGAAAGTGGATCAGGCTTGGATTCAATATTCTGACCTGATTCAAATATGGATTGGATCTGAGGTGTGCTAATTCCCGATCCAACTTGACCTGCTTTCAACCCTTTCTTTAGCTTCTTTTATATTTTCACTTGCTTGATATATGAAATTTGTACCACTGCAACAGTCAGATGTTGATATCAGGTAGAATTCTTTCTTGCTGTTTTTGGTATTTCCCTTTATTGGTTGGTAGTTTCTATCATTTTCTCTTTGAACGTGAGAAAATGCATGCAGTTGGAGTGGATGCTAGCAGCTAGTGCACTTTAGTGTGTATAAGCTACATAGCATCTATGCCTGGACTCAAGTTTCGTCGAACCTTTCCCTTTATACTGAACCTTGTGTAAGATTTTGGTTAAATTCTAGACTTTATTCCTTCAATGAATTGTACTAAACCAAATCCGATCTTGTCAAAATAACTTGGCTTCCAAATCATCGATTGGACCTTAGATAACTTTAGATTGACTAGTATTAGAATTACATCCAAGTTGCTTGGATCCAAATCAATATCATGGACCTGAACACTGATTGGGTTGGGATTACATCTTTTGAGACAGCCTGAACCCAGCTCATTTGTAAGCCTATTGAGCTTTTGGAATTGGGTGGTTTTTTTTCGTTGGTGGGCTGGATATATTATATATTTTCAGTATAAATACATCCATTTGAATCTGAGGACAAAATTTCCAGGAGTCGAGGAGCAGCCATAAATACATAATCCCCCACTACGTTACTAGGGTGAGGTTGGCTGCATAGGTTTCTATTCAATCAGCTGCACTGTTTGCCTTCCTATAAATGTGCGTTACATCATAATAGTCTAGAAAGATGACCATCTGCCAACAGTCCTGTAGTAGGGGATGAGCACCACCACCATTAGATACCATGTTTGACAACCACTTAATCACTGTTCTACAGTTCCCCTCTAGCACAGTGTGTGATGCACCTAGGATCTTAACAGTATAGGTCAACCCTTTACCATGCTCCTAGAGTTTAGCCATCAGAATAGTTTTTTCAAATATCTGAGTGCCTCCTGCATCAAGAAAAGAGCAGCTATGACTCCTGATAATGAAACCCACTGCACCATGGGCTCTCCTATGATGCACACCTTCATCAAAGTTGATCTTGAGGAAGGAAGGGTCCAGTGGCAGACTCGATTTCCTCAATCCTTTTGAAAATGCTACCCACTATTGTTTTGTTCCAATGCTGCAGTCTCCTCTTGTAACCTCTACTTAACGATCACTCATTACATGACATCACCCTTGACTGGAACACTCCAATTACCATGAACAATATCCCATGATTGGGGGTAATAAAGCCATAACTTTTCAATGTGAAAAGGGGGTTTCTGAGATGTAGCCAAAGAGAGATCAACAAGAATAGGGCAATGATCAAATGCAATATAAGGAAAATGGTATACTGGGTAGTTTGGGAACTTCTAAATCCAGCTCCTAGTCGGAAAAGCTTTATCAATGCGGTCCCATACTCTGGCCTGATTGCTATGATTATTATGCCAAGTACACTGCTAAATACCTGAAATCAGACAGCTATTAAAAGATATGAAGTTATGGAATTCTCTAACTCCAATCTTTTCATAGTATGGTTTATCCTTGCCCCATCTCCCTTCTTAGCAGGCCCATCAACACAATTGAAGTCTGCTGCAGTCACTGTTGGCAAACCTTGGTTTATCAATGCAAAAGCTTCTGACCATTGGATTCGCCTTTGCCTATATTCTGTATCTGAATATGCTGCAAACAAAATCCATGGCTCTATACCAGGTTCCATGGTCACAAAGACTTCCTGCTGGGAGCAGTTGTTGAAAACATCCCACCTTTGCAAAACCCTGTTGCAAAATTTCAACGGTACCTCTTTTCAGCCGTTGCAATTCCACGGCATCGAAGCACCAATTGGGGGCAATTGGCATCCGGCTAGAACACACTTTGACCAGTCAAGCGAGTTTCAAGGAAAACACATATATGGGGGTTATGTTGCTGGATCAATCGCCTCACCACTGGGTGGTTTTTCAGTTTTATTGCTTGAGCACATTTGTGAGAAATGGTAGAACTCGTATTCTCAAAATGATGACAGAAGATACTCATCCAAATTTGAGTAGTTATTATTAGTTGTTGTAATATGTGCTATGTTAGGTATGCAGTTGGTCTATTAACTCTATTCATTGATTTTGTTTAGCTTTTGTCAGAGTTGTTGCTGTTTGAATGTCATTTGTCCATTCATATTATTTGTCATCATTAAGGGACCAATATGGACTGAGAATTAGAATCTTGGTTTGGAATTGCTTATCATGTCCAGAGTCTGTATTTTAAGCATTTCCATTTCCATCAGAAATTGTATGAAATTTGGGAACTGGGTACAAATTACAAAAAGAAACAAAAGACTGCAAGAAGTGGGAAAACAAATCTATAAGCAAAAGGAGCAAAACCACTTTGATGATATCCTATTAACTTGGGCTGCAATAGCTATATCTTTTAGCAAGTTGGAGGTCTACACATTAGTCTTCTAGTGTGTGACAACATAATACAAATGCGAATACCAATATAGTCTTAAATTTAACATTTTCACCTGGTATGGGTCCTCAAACAATAAAAGTATAATAAGAATGGAGGGACTGTGAGGGACACAAATTACATTAAGTATGGCTTACTTTACATTTGCTTTAAGAACCTTAGTTGCCTGAATTCAGAGCAAGTGTCAGAGGGGTGATTTAAAATGAAGAAATGGCTAGAAAGAAGCAATACAAAATTATGTTAAATCTTACAAAATAATAATATTTGCTCATTCAGCTAGTTCATTGATAAATCATAATATAACTAATACCCTTATAGAACATTAGGAGCAAAACTGTGGCTAAACTAAGATTCAAATTGATATGATTAAGCAATGATCAAAGTTGTTGAACTAAAGATGGGTGGAAGTGCATGGAAGTGGTTGCTGGTGATGGAGCAAGGTTTTGGAGCCGACTTTTATGCTTTTTGTGTGAAAAAAGATAGTCTGTTTATATGTTGAAGACACCATCAGTGTTTTCCAAACTCTAACTAGTGTTACATGTGCTGAAATATTAAGAATCTAGTCCGTCTAAATCCATCTAGGTGATATTGTACCAGAGCAGAGAGAGATCAGTGTTGGATGCATCCGAGACCCTGGGTCTCTATAGATAAGGTCGTCTTGGTCCTTCCTGGCCAAGGTAGATAGGGTCCATTGCTTCCGAAGACTTGGGATGGCATGGCATCCCAAGATACAATTTTTTAGTCTATTTTGTTTTTCCCTCTTTGTTCTTGTTTTTTATGGTTGTCTCAGGTTGTCTTCATACTGTACGGACCTGGTGCTACATCTTGACAATGAAATGCACACATGTTATTGACTAACGAAATCCTTTATGTTGTGTTAAATGAAGTATGACATAACTTCAGCCTTTGTTTTGAATAGTCAATTTGGATTCCCCATGCCGAGAAAATAACTGTTCATGTTGCAGATACTGAGTTGTACAAGCAGGTTCTGAACCATGTATTTGTAGAAAATGATGTTTAAAAAGTGATTCAACAGTCTCATCAGATTCTCATGATGTTAAGAAAATTCCGACCTACATTTTTTTATTTACATATCTTTACCTTTCTTATCATCTAATTACTGTGCGTTGCTCTCTATAATTTTATTGGTTTTAATCTTGCAGATCATTGCTAGAACATTGTGTAACCTTTGTAACTATAATCAAATAATGTTACCATGTCTAGTGATCCATAGTCAATTGTTTTTCTACTGCAATGCTCAAATGCTGCCGGTGGCAAAAAAATGTAGAGGATGGCATTTTAAACACTTCATAATTTGTGCTCAGCCTCAAAGTTGCTTTCTAAACATTTTGTTATTAGTATTTGTTTCTGGGAATCATGACTTGGTTGAATGCTTCTAGAAGGGCAGCTTCAACTTTGTCAAGGCAACCAGCTTTTCACAAACCGACCTAAGGCAGTGAACAAGAAAAGAAGACACATGAGAAAAAGGAGGAAGATGATAAGAAAGCAGGGAAAAGAAGGAAAAAAATGAAAAGAAAATAGATGACCAGTAAGAAGATGGAGTGAAGGATAAAGAAGATTAAAAGGAGGAAGAGAGAGCATGGAGTGTTAAGAAATGAATAGAAGAAGGGAGGAAGAATTGGAAGAGAAAAGGATGATTAAATGTGGTAGTGAACAGTGAGTGAACACTGGTGGTTGATTCCCGTATGTCTCATCTATCTTAAGCTAAATATGGATTGACCTGAGCAACAAGGAGTGGATGAAGTAGGTCGATGGTTAGTTTAACTTCTAAGTTTATGTAAATCTAATTGTTCAGGCCAGTTTTTATATGCATATATATTTTTAATCTATCATACAGTTTTGCATACTCTTTCTAAATTACTGCATAGGTATATTTTTAGGTCTTCCTCTTATGTGGGCTCTTCCATAAATTTGGATACGCTTCTTGTCGGGACTGACTACGATCTTTATTGTGCCTCCTTGTTGACGAGGACTGTTCTCCATCACCTTCCTAAGCTATCTTTAATGTACTCCGTCACCTCCAAATTCTTGTTAATTTCATGTTTCTGCTGCACATGTTGTGTGTCCACCTTTTGGCTGCCCAATGTTTGAATGCATATGTTATTGCCAGTTTGTCTACCACATTTTTAAAGTTCTCTTCGAGCCTTTGTGGTTGAGTAACTGTATTATTCTCGAGGAAGTTAAAAGAATCAGAAAGTTATAGTGGTTATATGTAAATGCACATGTAGACTTGGATATTGGAATTTGGCTCTGCCTTTCAGAATTAGGTGAATAGTTTGTAGTCTAGTTTGTTTTTTAGCATTTTATTTAGTTAATAGAATCAGATAATATAGCTTGTTCCATGAGAAAGCTAGTGATGTTGTTCTTTAATGTTTACCACTATTATAGTTCTGTTGTCACTTTTACTTGAGATGACATTTAACAAACATCTTCCATGCTGCAGCATCTTCTGTATTTGATGTGTATTACTGAACAATTTTATGTCTAATGTTCTATTTTTTCACACTTTAATATTTTATGCCTTTTAAGAACGAATTTTAACTTCTCATGAGTTGGAATTTGTTACTTGCCTTGACTATTGCTTTTGTTTGGGAGATCTACAGAAAATAATGTGGAAGCTGAACAAGTCGATTGCAAAAGAATTACTTCCCACACAACCTGTGGACTTCTTAATTGAACCATGGTGGGGAGTTTGCCTTGTTAATTTACACTAGAAGAATTTAAGGTGAGTTCCATTACGAAAGTTATTTATTATTCATGAAATGTAAATAAACATAGGTATGTGACAATGTCTAGCAAAGGAACTCAAGGCATGTATTTTCATGAGGATTTCATTTATGTATATGGTGCTGCTTTTTATAATACTGGTAAATCATAGTTAATGTAATTGATGCTAGTAGGTTTTCTTTTTCTCTTACAGAAACTCACAGAAGAAGAAATGGCAACAATAGATAAAGTCTGTAAGGAGGAAGCAAATTCATTTGTTCTCTTTGATCCTGACATCTTAAGAGGTCTTTATAGAAGGGGATTAATCTACTTTGATGTCCCTGTGTATCCTGATGATCGTTTTAAAGGTATGTAATGAACTTAAACTACATTTGTTGTTCTTCTATAGCAATGCAATATCTCTTTTAGTCTTTACATCGTGAAACTTTGCTCAACTGTTCTATCAAGGACTGATCTTGTATTTGCATATGGCTTTAAATAATGATCTCTAGGCATAGTATTTATGTGATTCACGTATAGTTGAATTGCTGTTATCCGTTGGATACCATGATTCTTGGTCGACATGCCTTGGTTATGCTTTAGAAACCTAAATAAGTCTGCTACCGTAGGAGTTGATTTTTGCTGGATGTTTTTATTTTAATATTTCTTAGTTTACTTGTGTTACATCTTTCTAGTCATTTTAATGTTTCATTTATCAGCTTAAAGTCCTACATTACTTTTATTTGATGCTAGTCTTTATTTTGGGTGTTGATGAACGTTCTTTAGAGGACTGAGAAATCATGCTTTGTCGTGGCCTTGTGGGAAAAAATTAGTTGAACTATTATAATTTATAATGTTCATTTCTGTTAAGTTGATTTATGTTATGTTATTCCTTATGGTGAAGTATCCGGCCTTTCTCTCTTTTTTTTTTATTATTTATTGTCAAAATTTTATGGTGCCTATTAATTGATCATGTTATCCATAAAACATGCTTTTACTTTTAAAAGCAGAGCTTCAATTAATGGGAATTTGCTTGAAACACCAGATTTTCTTTCCATGCATGTAATATTATAAATTAAATGGTATGATGTTACTATGTTATTAAAGAAGACTTTTGTTATCATTCATTTTATCACCTCATTATGCTCTTATAGCATTTTTGGATTGCTGGGTGGCTGACTCTAGTTAGATAATGAGTTTTTGTTTAATACTCTTCGCTTGCTCCTTGGAAGTAGTCGTATATTATGTTGGTGGTTTACAATGATGTGCTTGACTTGGAATACAATTTAAATTATGATTGAGGAAGCTGCTTTTGCAAGCTTAAAGTGGAGCTGTTCACTGGTGAAAAAAAAAAATGTGACGTTGAAGAGAATGATGTAAGGCTAA
>NC_025997.2:16956241-16978741 GCF_000442705.2 Elaeis guineensis
GATCAAAATCAAACCTATCTTTTGTAAATAGAAGAAAATCAATATCTTAATTTTTGAATAATTTTTTTTTATTAGAATACTAACCACTCTTAATTAATCAACCCATTATGAGATAGAAAAATATACTTATATGAAT
Source organism: Elaeis guineensis (assembly GCF_000442705.2). Lineage (NCBI taxonomy): Eukaryota > Viridiplantae > Streptophyta > Magnoliopsida > Arecales > Arecaceae > Elaeis > Elaeis guineensis. Next base: position 16,956,378 of record NC_025997.2, read on the forward strand.
CATACAGTGACATCAAAATTTAAAAATATTTTTTCTTATTTGTACTTTTAAAGGTTGAAATTTCATCATTTTAATCTCATCATCAAATTTTTGATATTTTAATTTTTTTTTACGCAACTTCATTATTAAATCATTTCATAAAGAAAAGATCAATATTATCAATATTGATTAGAATCAAGACCACTATTTCTGATCATCAAAATTAGTCTCTCGATTTTAGATAAGGATATCAAATTTTTCACCAAAAAAATCTTTACTACTCATGATTTAATCAATTTATCACAATATCATAAATAAATTTTACCACACCCTCCATAGATAAACATTTGAATTTAAAAATCTAAGATCAAAATCAATGTTCGATAAACAATCTCAAATTCTTTCTAATAAATAGATAATTATAAAATTCAATTCTAGGATAAAAAAAATCTATTTCTAAATATTCTAAATCTAAAATCTAAAATCAAGGATCCACTCATTCTAGAATTAGGATGCTAAATATATTTTTAGCATAGTAGATGGAAGCACTACTTTTGAAAATCACATTAAGGATGTCAAAAATAATCTAAAATTTTAAAAATATTATTCTTTCTAATATCAATAAATTTTTTGTATCAAATCATATCATCTATCGTAATTCTTTAACTCAAAGAGTCAACATTCTTGACTTACTCAAAATAATCCAAATCACCATGCTTCCACTGCACACTCTATTCTAACAATCAAAATTTTTTTAAATTCATAAAAAATTTTTTGATCAAATTTTTTTTTATCTTATCAATAAAAAAGATTTAAAATTTAAAATTTTAATTAAAAATAAAGATTAACTTCTGATTCTCATTCATACTTTTACTGGTATACAATAATCTTGATTAATCTTTAAGTCCAATATCACATTCAAAATCATCATATAGGTCTACTATAATCCAATATGAATCAAATTTTAATTCTCATATCAATTCAATTAGATAATTCTAAATCAAAATTCTATAAGTCAAATCAATAAGAAAATCTTTCGATGTTTCACCAAATTAGGACATAATCAGAACATATAAGAATTTTAAATCATTATCTTTTCTAAAGTTTCTATCATTAAGATCCTTAATATCTATCAAGTATCCTTTCATAATAATCATACAAGTCTAAAAAAATCAAATCTTTATTTAATAGTAGATTCAATCAGAGATCTCATTAACAAAAGCAAAGGAACTCCATATCAATTCCTAAATCCAAAATTTTAAATTGAAAATTCACATGGGTATCATAATCTCGAATAAATATAAATCAGATCTTTTTATCTTAATCTAAAGATAAAAGTTTTTCTTTAACAATCTCAATAATAATATCAGAAAATCTCTTGATTAACATAGATACGAAATCTTTAAATTAAAATTTCATACACATCATGTAGTCTCCAAAAGACACAAATAATTTCTATTATTTAGATCTAAAGATGATAATTAAAGATTCCAGCACAATGAATATCTTATAATCTCATAATCAATTTCATCAATAAGAATAGACTTCTTTGCAATACCTTCAAATATGTATTCATCCTAATATGCCACTTTATACATTATCCACATACCAAGTTCAATTTCGATAAATATTCTAATCAAGTATCATAAAAGATTTTCTTAGTCCATCCTGAAATAATATTTTATCATCAAATCTTTATCTTGTCAATAATAGTCAACTTCTCAACTAAGAGTAATATCATAATATTATTCTCACATCGAATTTGAACTTACGACTCACTTGAATAATTAATGATCGAATTAATAACCACAATACACAATAAAATTTCACATCAATTTTTTTACAATTACTTTCGATCAAAATCAAATTAATTATATTATGATCTACAGATCATCTATCATATTTCAAACTCTATGTGTCATAATCTCTTATAATTTTTTCATACATAATTTTAATATTTAATCAAAAATTATAAAATTTTTTCACACTACATCATCATAGATCTACACCATAATGATCCTAGTGTCTATCCACTTACACTCATTCTATATCTGATTCTATATTTCATACTTTATCTACTTATGCTCTGATACTACTTTAATTGTCACGCTCTCGACTCGAGATCGCGAGCTGAAGGTTATGGCAACCATCGCATACTCATAGAAAACTCTTCCTATAAGCATGCAAGGCATCTTATCATGCTATCCTAAAATAACAGCGAAATAATTAGTCAATAATTTAAATCTAAAATATAATAATCTAAATTTTAACTTTAATATCTCAATAAATTCAACAATGTTCAATACACCTTACATCAAATTCAATAAGACTTTCAGTCTAAAATAAAAGTATGGAGGTTCTGCTTCTCATCACTCTTCCATTCATATCTTGTATCATTTTAATTTCTCAACATCTATAAAAATAGTAAAAATAAGAGATAATGAGCTAGACAGCCCAGTAAGCAATGATCACTTTCAAAAGATTTTATCAGGTATTAAAATAAATAATTATTTATAGAAAACAAGCATATAGAGTTCATCAATTCAAAATCAATTTCAATTATGCAATACAATTCATGCTAAATTTATTTTTTTTTCAAAAATTCTAGTTTCTTTTAAGATTTCAATTTCTTTCATTTTTAAATTTTTTTCATCAATCATGAGCTATGACCATATTTTTTCTGTAGCAGGGTCATAATACCGCGTATCATCTTGCAGTGAGCTGCGAATCATCTGGCAGCAAAGTCATTCGGAACCGCTGGTCTTGCTGGTGGTTTGTCGCTGGTCTCGCTGGCGACATGTCACTGGTCTTGCTGGTGACATAAATTCTTAGGATAAATCAATTGCCAACGTATATGCCCCCATTAGCGGAGTTCTTTACATTGTCAGGTTGTCAATTCATTTTATTTTTATATCAAAATTTTTCATAATTTATGTTCTTGTTCTAGTTCGATAGGAATACACATAATTATGCAGTATCAAAATCAATCAATATAATGCATCATGAAATTCAACATGTTCAATCATGCTTCATCATATCATATCAAAATAAGATATTTTTCATAACAAAATATCATTCGTCCAATTCATCCATTATTTTACAAATCATATCAGAAAATATATTATAATTTATCGATAAATCTAGAAAAAGTGAAGCATTACTTACCTCATACACATTCCAACAAATCTACATAATTCTATAAATTTTCTTCTAATATCCTTTATTCATAGATCATATCACAATATCCCATGATCAAACATCCACAATCCTATATAGGATCAATTTCAATAATTAGAAAGGATATGAACAATTAAGAATGATAGAATTGATGGACATCCGTATCCCATCATTTAGATTGATCCGATCATCTAATTTCATATGGTCAAAATCTAATTAGGACATAGATGGTCAAAAATTGGGCTACCGGATCAAATCAGATTTTCAAAGTGATAGGATCGAGATTCCTTTATTGGGTTCGTAAATCAAATAGAGAGAGAAAATCGGAGGAGAGAGAATTTATGAGATATAATTTTAGAGAGAAAAATTTATCTGGACTAATCAGACGATATGGTTCAACAAATCCGATCGATCAGATTAAGATAATTTAATCAAAACATGCTGAAATTACCATATGGATAATTCAATAAAATTATGAAAAATAAAATCTAAAGATATCTAATCTGATCAAGTGGGTGCCGATATACTGTTCGGCAATCACAGATCAAAATGTATCACTAGGATCATTTAAATTCATCATCATTCTTCTCAAAATTTTAAAAAATCTTGGAGAGAAAAATAACCTAGAGAGAGAAAATTTTAGAGAGAAAAAGTGGAGAAAGAAACTAGAGCGAGAAAGAGAAGTTCTAGAGAGAGGAGAAGAGAGAGAAAAAGAGGAGAGAGAATTTTTTTTTTCTTTTTCTTTTCTTTCTTCCTTCTTCTTCCTTCGGTTTCTTTTGGGCAAAAACAGGGGACTGTGTGGTCCCTCCCTTGTTCAACGGATCAGAGGCTACAGTCGGTGCGACGGTGGCCGGCGGTAGGAGGGCTACGACACCGCAGCCCAAAGAAAGCTAAATCGACGGTCAGTGGTGACCATCAGCGTCGGAAAATCAAAGGAAAAGAGGGGCGAAATAGTCCGAAATAGGGGACAATCTTTTTCAAAAGAAATCCGACGATTGTCGGGCAAAAATTGAGATTCAAAGGATGAGGAAGATAACCAGAGGTGCGGCTCATGGCGGCGAGATCATAAATCTTCGGTCCGACGATCAACGATGACAGATGACGTCGGAATCAAATCAAACACAGGGAGAGAAAATAGGGCACTTGAGATCCGACTTTTTCTTTCCAAAATCAGCAAATAAACCAATTGAAATCCATCTTAATAATCACAAGAACTTGATGAAGGGCTTCTTTAAGGGATTTTTATCTGATTCCAGTAATGCTTAGCCCAAAATTTCTCAAACACGGTGATGATCATCCGAAATACAAGAGATGAAGAGGGGGAGGAAGACGGCGAGAGAGAAAGGGGCCTCGGCTTCTTCTCGACGGTGGATGTTCATGGAAGGGAGGGAACGAGGGTCCTCTCTTATAGAGAAGCCCAAGAGTTTGATTCAAACTCTCCTTCATCGGAGAAGAGGACTCCCGTGGGGAGTCTTTTTCTTTTTTTTTTTTTTTCTTTCAATTGGGCTTTGTGGGCTTTTGGGCTGGGTTATAACAAGCTTCTGCACCCATTTTGCTAACAGAGCGAGGTTCCCATTTCTAATATTCATGATTCCTAGCTTACCCTTCTCTTTCGAGCAGCATACACAGCTCCAACTCACGAAACAGTGAAACCTGATAATCTTTTCCTCCCCCTTCCAAGAAAAGCTCTTCTCATGTGATCAGTTTTATTTGCAACCCATTTCGGAAGCCTGAGAGGATTGGGTTGATCAAAGTTAATCTGCCCTACCAAGGCCGAAGCTATCCTTCCCAAGATGCTAGTTTTGAGCCGATCTTTTCAAGAAGAGGCAACCGGTATTGCTTTGGTAATTTTCTTCTGTCAAGGAGAGCTAAGCCAAGATAAGCTAGGGGGAAGGAGCTTCTCTTACAGCTCATGAGTGTAGCATACTTAGGTGCTTCCTCATCCTCCTTGTTTAGGCATAGGATCTTGCTTTTATCAAAATTAATCTTCATCTCTGAAGCATTCTCAAAGGCAAGAAGAATAGTCTTGGCTGCCATGAGACTCTCTCTTCCTTGCACAAAATAAAAGAGCGCTGTCTGCAAAGTGGAGGCTTCAAACATCCACAAAGCTCTCACACCAATGCCTTCAATGAGACACATAATTATCCACCATCACTAAGTGGTAGAGGCAAGTGAGTATGACAACTATTTTAAGCATCCACATGTATGTTCTGCCAAACGACATTACAATTGCCATTCGCCCAGGGGATATAAAGGAAGAGGAAGAGGGAAACTAATGGTGCTCATGGAGGCAAAGCACTAGGATATCCGGCACAAGGCTCATCAATTGGATCACATGAAGGAGGGTAAGTTTGTCATTTACATTGGACATTTTATTGGAAATGTAAATGGAGTTTTAACTAAGGGCGCGTTTGGTTACACTTTTTGATTTTTGATTCTTAAAAAATTTTTTTTTTTTTGATTTTTGCTATTGAGTAAAAATAAAAAAAATAAAAAATATGTTTGGTAACTACGTTGTTATAAAGCAAAAAGCAATATTTGGAAACAGCAGGTGAAGAGCTCGACGAGGGAGAAGAGTTCAAGAAGAGAAGGAGAAGGGGGTGGGGAGGTGAAGAGCTCGACAAGGGAGAAGGATTCGAACTCTTTACTTTTTGGTTTGGCGTTTTAGATGTGCGTAAGTCAAAAAAAAGCAGAAAAATAAATTTTGAAAAGTAAAATTTTTTTGCTTTGTATATAAAGCAATTATTTTGATTTTTTACTTTTTATGGTGTTATCAAATATTATTTTTTGATTTTTATTTTTTAAAAATTAAAAAATAAAAAAAATATTTATTTAATGACTAACCAAACGCACCCTAACATTGACCTCTTTTTGTGTTGGTAGGGGCATTACTAGTGGTGGCCTTGGAGGAAGAAGCACAGCTAAAGGTGATGGACTTGACACTATGATTGGTTAGACTCCAGAATCTTCAAACGTATCTGGAAGAATTGGATAAATAGAATTTTACATTCAATGAGCATATTCAATGTTGTTAGTGCTATAAAAAGATCTCATTCGCTTCTTCGAATCAGGTTTTATCAATTCTAGTCATCTTAGCAATACTAATCAGGTGGTTTGTGGTCGGAACCTTGGCCAAAGCTCGTAAGCTCTATGACTGCATATTCACCATTGGCCTGTGTGCCTACAACAAATACAAATAACCCTTAATTGTCTTCACAGCATTCTGCTTGATTATTTAACGGGAACAATTGTTGCACATATGACCGGGTTGGTATTGGCATGGGAGTGTATGTTCCTGAAGGAGGAGCAGCATACATGTGTGATGGGAGGTAAATTTTAGTAAGATGGGCTACAACACCATGAGGGCACTGGCTCCCATGATCGCGCTCATCTAAAAGACATTTTTGGGATTGATTGTAGGGATTTTGAAACAGTAGGTGGTCCGTCTTTTGGTTGTATTTTGTGGTGTGTTGATGACTTTTGGGAGGAACCAGTAGTTGGTCAGTAACTATTTGTGATCAGCTTTTACTTACTTTTTGTTCTTCAATATTGATTTGGGACTACTTGTCTGATCAGTGTCATAGAATGTGAATGACTACTTATATTTGGATGCTGGTTTGTTTAATGCATGCATTCTACATGGCTTTTTGCTGTTTAATGAACGAATGTATGCGTTCTAAATGATTTTTGTGGGCTGGTTTATGCATGAAATTTGGAAGTGTATTCATTGCAATGTATGAAACAAGGTTGTGTCGTTGAATGAACGCCATCAGTCCTTAGCAAGTGAAGATGGCAATGTGAAATAGTGTTCGGATTGGATTATGGCTACGTGAACGATTTTTCAGGTTGAATTTGATGTATGAAATCAGAATGCGTAAAGGCTACTTAAGTTTAATAATGACTTTGTATTGAGACTTATCTGCAGAAATCCATGTTCAATGTAATTGACTTATGGCTGTGTACAGAATTGAAGGTGTGAAAAATTGTTATTTGGCTGTGTCCAAGGTTTCCTGTGCCAAATTTTTTCTGGTTCTCTTGTTCATTGATTTTTGGTATCAAATCATAGTCATGTGCAGAATTTCAGGTTCCATGTAATTGTTATATACAGTGATGAAGGATTAGTTTGCCGGAGTTCTCGACAACTTCTATGTGTGCAGAATTTGTTATATGCATACGTGTATAGTGTGAATGTATTCATTGGTTTCATGTGTGTTAGCCCAGTAATTTGACAAGATTTCAGGTTAAACTTGCATGTTTATTGTTCAGAATTCCGGGTTCACTTAAACGTACTATGAACTCCTTACAGAAATTCAGCCTCAAGTTTATTATGTTCCCTCAAGTCTGCTAAATCTCATTTTAATGGTCCACATTTAGGCTACCAATTCTGCTCGACCAGTTTATCTAAAGTAACTATTTCAAGCTTCCAACTTCATAAGTGACATACAATTAACAAGATTAATAACACCTTAGACCGAACTCGAAAACTAATAGTCCAGAAACTTAGAAAAAGAGACAACTACCATTCGTTAGGCTTGAGCTGTTCAAGAAAGGGCAAGTTTCATTGGGTCAAGCATTAAGTTACAAATCATATTGCTTTGGATATAAAGTACATGACTATCCAAATTATTAGTATATGAATCCACATCACAGGATCAGCTGTTGTCTTTTGAATTTTCTTGAGCTTCCTGAACGAAACATTATTCTTCTTTGCATTCTCCCTAGACGTTTTTTGTATGGCTTCCACCACCAAACCTTTGATCTTTGCAACGGCACTCTCTTTCTCCATTTTTATATGACCGCAGCCATCGAGAAAAATTTATACCTAGAGGTGAGGGTCGGAGTTGCACCTAGGGGCGTCCAGTGGAGCTGGCTGGTGGGCTGAGGTTGTAAAAGAGGAGACCAGGTGGAGAGGAAAGGGAGACCGGAAGAAAAGGAATGGAGAAAGGGTTCAACCATAGGGTGAGGCTGGACAGAAACTAGTAAAAAATAATTAAAAATTAATACCATTCTAGCTTTAGTGGATGCACAAGAATATTCCATTTCTACGTGGTCAAAACTAACCTAAGGGATAAAAAAAAATAAATAAAGGCCTATTAAGATGATTAGGCTGAAAATTCTATAAATATAGGATTCGGCCGGCCCACTCTAAAATTACTTTTAGATATGTATTAATGTAGTCCTAACTTAACCTATAATTTTATGATTTTGTTAGTTGTACTGGCTTGACCCAAGAATCCTATAAGATTTTGAACTATCCAAACACACACTCTCTTTACACACACATATGTGTGTGTGTGTGGGTGTGGAAAATACAGGCATTCTCTCTTTCCACTTGATCGATCCGAATGGCAAAAAGTTTCCAAAATAAAATCTAAGTTGTCATAGTTAGCTGTATGAATAAGTTGGCAGTAAATCTTTCACCATCATATATCATTTTAAATTGCCAACATAGGCTAGTCAATTAATCTTTTCTTTTTTTTTGCCCTCTTCTATCAGGCTCGGCAATCTTAAGGCGAGATTAATCCTGAGATAGCTAATGAGACTCCATCCTGTGCATCACTAGCCCCCAAAAACCTAATAGCAAATTGAGAAAGTTTAAATAGGTCATTTAGAGATTTAAGAAAGTCAGTGATTGCTTGGGCTCAGTTATAATTGAAAACCACTTACAATACCAACGCTCATCAATCCCACCTTCTCTATTTTCCCAATATAACTCTTCTGGTTTCTTTAGCTGGAGCTCTGAAATGTTGCACAAGGAAATATTTGTGACCTGACTCCCAATAATTCTCTATCAAAATCTTCCCCAAATGAGCTCATTGCTTCCACCTGGCTGTTGTTGAGTAAAGCACTTGCCCAAATCTTCGACTTCTTGGGATGGGAACATCCCCTGGCAAGCTGTCTTCCATTAAAAAGTTAACGAGAGGTATTTTGGCCACTTCATGTTCATATATCTGATCAAAAATATTTGTGCTGATGTTTCTAAAAGCAGATTTGAAAAGAATATTTTCATACACCATATGCTGGTTTATTATACATCCATGTTTTGTGGAAAATAAGTGAAATTTTATAATATGAGAAAAAAGCGAATTACATTTGAAGTTTCTTCACCGACCAAGAAAGTTTGCACATAGCATTTCTGTTGGAATTTTTTTTAATAAATAAGAAGAAAAAAAATTGACAAAAGCATTATTTTAATTTTTCGTTAAACATGTTTTTTTTTTTCACTTTTTGTTTACGTGTGTATGTGCGCCAATGTGTGCATGCATGCATGCTTTGGCTTTCCAATTCTCGCATCTGCATGTACTTGGCCCCACAAGCTTGATAGGCTATGCATGAAGTGGATTCAAGGATGTTCCTTTTATGGATCGTGCTGTTACAAGTCTGCATGACCTCTTCTTATAAATCTGTCTCCATGCTGACGTACGAAAAGAGTGATTAATATGTGCTGCTTTGGGATGATAAATTCAAAATAAAATTTAGAAATCAAGCATGTTTTTTGAACTTTTTCTTAATTTCAGTATAGGATGCATTGATTATTGAAATTGCTGGCAAAGTTCATTCGATTAGGAAAAAAAAAAGGGTTTCCATCATATTGTAAGAGAGCTAATTATGAAAAGTGGACAGAATTTTTATATGGTGCCATGGCAATTGATAAGGCTGTAAATGTGTTGATTTATCCTGCACCTGATCCAGGTCTCCCATGCAACAAAAAAGGCCCAAGAATACCAGTTTGACAAGCCCAAAGTCTCATGTTCAGTCATACCCACTATTTGCTCAGCCCAAGTCTATCTCGATCCAATCCATTTGCAATGCTAGCCACCTAAGACCATAGTTATTGGTGCAATTAAATATCGTACATAGAGAAGATTCGCCCATATATCTTTGATTAAATAAACAAATAACATAAAATAAAAGAGCATATACAAAACCTCCTGCTTATGCTTTGCCAACCTAAGAATATGGCTCTTCTCCCGCCCAAGCCAGAAGGCCTGAACATACAGTGGCTCGGAGTACAGTGAAAAGAAAGAGGACGGAAGGTAAAATGGCGGGAAAAGGTTTTCAGCCGTTATAATTCAAACATGGAGGGGGTGACCTAGACATGATTTCAACACTTTTCATAGTATATATTTGAAAAACTAAAAAAAAAAAAAAAAAAAAAAAAAAAAAAAAAAAAAAAAAAAAAAAAGTGGCAACAGATTTCTCATGAAAGTGGAACTGGCTTACCTTACAAGCACCACTCTCATAGTTGGCTTCAAATAATGAAAGAAGGATATGGATATGTTGACTGTACTATAATTTTTTTAAAGAACAACTGCATTAATCCTTCATCTTTTTAACGTCGATCATCAAATGATATTAGAGTTACTTGCACAAATGGACAAATCTAATTTAGAAATCATCATTGAATGCAGATAAAATTCTCATGCATTATAACAGAATTATTTTTATTATTTATTTTGAAAAAAATTTTTGATCAACCCGTTGTTACATCATCTTGATGATTTTTTTTACGAGCTACCAATTTAGAGAATATGTTTCCAGCAATGACGTGATTCATGGGATAGATCCACATAAAATGATACTGGCTTCCTGCCATCAATCTCAGATCTACAGACTAAAGCAAATATCTTGTTCTACTTTTGGTATAAATTTCATAATAATTTTATTAATATTATTAATTATCCGGTAACTATCAAGTAGTGGGCGTATGCCGGTGCACGTACGAACCGGTCACTAAATCCTAGCTTCACCTCACCTCCATTAAATATTATTATTTTTTATTTCCCTTTGTTTGTTACTTTGTTTTCTTGGGTCCTATATAAGAGGCGTCACCCGACGTTCCCGTTGCCCTTTTAGAACTCTACCCTTCGACGCGACAAATAAAAAGAAAAAACCCACACAAAAGGGAGAAGGGAGAGTTCTCTCCACGATATCGTCAAATCCTCGCCTCTCTCGCGCCCCGAGTCGTCGATCCCTCCCCCTTCTCGCCTCTTCCCAACCCCTCTCGATCCCTCCCTCCGCTTCCCCATCGATGGACGGGATCGAGCCCCCGTGAAGAAGACCCGTCTCCTCGCCGCGTTCCCGGGCCTCCCCCATCGGGAGATCCATCTACACCGCGGCGGCGGAAGGAGCGCCCACTCGATCGGTCTCATTGGGTTTTCAGCTTCTGAGGGTTGGATCTTGGAAAGGTTTCTCGCCGTTTTAGGAATTTCTGGGGTTTTCTTTGCTTTCGTGGCTCCGAAGCGTGGAATTTGGGGTGGTTCCTCTTCGATTTCCGCCGCGAGGAATGCGGCATGGATAGGGGCATTGCAGGGCTCCAGAAGTCAGTGAGATGTTCCCGATTTCTGGCAACTTCCCAGCCGGGTGACCTCTGTTTGGAGCAATCGAAGTTCTTGAAACCCATGTGAGTTTTTATTAAAGCCCCTTGGTTTTCATCTTCTTTTTTTGTCATTTTGCTTCTGATCTTGTTCTGTATGGGTATTTTGTTAGATTACTTGTTCTGGCTTATTTGAGCACTGTAGTGTTTCATGAGTTATAGCATAATTAGGGTTAGAAATGTTTTCATTTTTTCCTTTCTGATCCAACTTTTTGATCATTGTTTTCATTCTGTATTGTTTGGTTTAGTTTCATCTCCTGATAGGATTGGGGGATTCCGTAAATTGTCTGACTGTGTACTATTCTGCTTAAATTAAATTTTGGGCAATTGAGAACTTTTTTTTTTTTGAATAAAACGAAATTCATTAAAAGCACCGGCATGGAAATCTTTGAAAAGAAACCCGTTTTGGATATACAGGATTAATGCGGTTCTTTTCGTTTTTAGGATGACGGTGAAGGAAAAGAAATAAGGAAAATGAATCCTCAGTGACACAATGGTTTCTTACTTACTTTATTATACATGCTCGAGGAAGTAAAAATAGGTTAGGAATGACGGAGTTGGGGAAAACTGAGTTGAGAGCATGAGCTTGGGGTTTTGACTTCAACTTGGTCACTCTCTTTCTCTTGGCTCTTCTGCATATAATCTCTTACCTATATCGGATTAGAAAAGCAGAGAGAGAGAGTTTGTTCAATCTTGTTCTTTGCTTCCTTTTTGCTGAGGCGGCTCCTTCATTGTGAGATGGTCCTTTTTTAAAGCTATGAACAAGAGATGCGAGTATTTTGTAGCATTTTTGTTTTTATTACTGTCACTTGGATTTAGAAGATTAGAGGGCACGCTAAAACCTCTTGAGCTTCTATTATGCATCCTTAATAGTGGACAGAAGGTGGTCCACTCCTCATATTTCTGCTGTTCTCCCTTGTCTAGGAAGGTTGACTTTCTACACATTTCCTGTACCGCTAGGCCTATCCATTTTCATCATGACTTTCACAGAAATTAGTTATTGTTAGTGGCTACTTTAACCAATATTGATGGCTGTGGCTTATTTGCCATGAAGAAAATGAATTGGTTTCCTGGTCCAACATTAACAACCATGACTCTGTTATGGTTCCACTGCAGAAAAGTGGAAATTTCCTTTCAGTCCCGAGGCTGGGATAGAAAATGCAAGGCTACCGTCACAAACATGTGTTTTGATACCCTGTATGCATCTAGTGACCCTATTAATACGCTTACCAAGTTCTAAAAGTTGTTTTCTTTTTTTTCCCTTTCTCTTTTGCGCAGCTCATATAAAAGCAGCCTGGCATTAATGTTTTAAAAGGCTGAAGCGAAGATGAGGCACTTGAGCCAGAAAATGCATGGGATAAGCCTCAAGGTAGTTTAAAATGTAGGCCTCAAATATTTAATTGAATAAGTTACAATGGTGTAACAACAATAGATATATCACTCATGGGTTTCTCTATATCATTTATTGCCCGATTAGGTAGCTTAAGATGTCAAATGTAGTCTAGGATGCTAAAACTTCAAAGAGAATAGAGATAAATAAATGAAATAAATGATTTTTTTTGACTATTAATGAAAATAAAATTTAAATTTTATTTTTAATTTTAAAGGGATATTATACAAGGAATAGAGATTCAGTAACCTCCTTCTTGCCTTAAAAATCATCTTGAGGGATATGTTTGGATTTATGAATGCAAGCTTCAGTGACTCTTTTACCACCACACCTCAAAGGTGGAATCTTTTTAAGCCTCGAGCCTAGCTTATCAAAACCATGCCTGCTATTTTAGTAATCCCTTGGAAATTGTAACTCCTGCAAATGCTAAAATTTTTCTAGCTAATATCTTGATTTTGGAGAAACACTAGCCTCAACAAAAACCCATTAGTTTTCCTTGTTTCCTTGGACTCCCTCTCATCTCAAGACACTTTGATCCTATGGAGCTCGTTAAGCAAATATGCTAAGAAGCCTCAATGTAATTATCAATTTAAAAAGTGATTTGGCCTTGAAAGTGTCATGTCTATGAGGTGACAATTATATGATAAAGAACTTCATGATGCTTTTAACAAAAAAACAAAGAACTTCATGATGAGCTGGGATTCGAATCATTTGATTGTGGAATGCCACTATGAAGTTTCTTGGTTAGTTATATTTAAACAACAAGCAGGCTAGAAAACCCTCTCATTTGCAGATAAGACCATATGGAAAGGAAATTGGGTGGGGCCTCAAACACCTTTAAGGTTCCAGCAAATATTGTTCTAGATGCAATGCTAACATAGGTAAAGTTGGTTGCTCTTCATAAACTTCTTACTTGTAAAGAATCAGCTATAAGGTCTTGTTTGATATGAGACAACATGTTTATAATCAGTATATAATTTTGCTACTTGAAAGTTGTATGCTTAAAACTAAAATCTCTCTCTAGAGTCCATTATATTATAGGGTCCTATAGGACTTGAGAACAATTTCTTGGGATATTTTGTGGTGTTTATCAGTGTTGATGCTACCACACAGACCATCATTTGGAGGACACTCAGACATGATTAATGCTAACTTAAATTTGATATGCTTTGCAAAGAAAAAAAGTGGAAGTTTTTTTTTTTTTCCTGTTTTTTGGATTTTGATGTTAGACAATTCAATTTTCTTCTCCAACATTGCCTGTTTGATTTTGGCTCTGTCGTGCCCAAACTATACTTTGCTCAATATTTGTCAACAAATTAGACATTGCCAGGATGAGGGCATTTTAATTGGGTAGGCTTATGGTCTAGCTTGAGTTGTTCCACCATACTTGGGTAAAAATTCTAACCCTAGTTGGCAACTATGACTGTCCACTTCACATTATCATCAAGCATTGTGTTTCATGCTGCAAAGATTTGGCTTTTCTACAAGGATTTAGGTATTGTTATCTACTATTGTATACGGTACAGTATGTATGTTGTTGATTAGGTTGTGTGTTCTTACTGTTGGAATGCTGTATGTTGTCTTTTATCAACCTCTGTTGGCCTGAGATCGATGCCCTTCCATTGCCCTTTTTTTTCTCATATGGTTCCTTGCCTTGCTTCCTTCATGACCATTATAAGGGATATTTTGTGCCTTATTCAGATCTTGTTGCTGCTACTTGGTTCCTTCATTGCTATATCAGCTCTAGCCTCTCTTAAGCTAAAGCATTTACCAAAATATTTTGTTATTGTAAATTTGTAATATTACATTTGGATATAAATTGATTATTTCTAAGTTTTGGTAATTTTATTTGATCAACTAAAAATTGAATCAAGATATTGCACTTTGTAAGCTAATACAGGGTGATAGTATCTTTAGCCTTTGGTTGAGTTCATGCTGGACTGAGTGAAACTCATTATTTTGGTTGGAAGCAAAACATGGTAAATATCAGGGATTCAGGTTCCAGCATGACATTTCGGGACGTCTCGTAGGACATTGGGATGGGGTACCATCCCATGCATTGGGACAGGCCGTCCCGCTAGCATCTCAGTATTCCAATCGGGATGCCTTGGGACATCCTTTGTCCCAAGTATCAGGACGGGGTGGGACGGCGATGCATCCCATTTCATGAAAAAATCGGGACAATCCCATCCCACGGGATTTAAAACTTTGCTCAATATACTTATTTTTATATGAATTGCCGAACAACTTAAGCTAATACAGAGAGAGAGAGTATCTTAGCCTTTGGTTGAGTTCATGCTGGACTGAGTGAAACTTATTATTTTGGTTGGAAGCAAAACATGGTGTGTACTCAAGATATTTATTTATATATGAATTGCTGAACAACTTAATCTGCCATCTTTTTTGCATTGGCCTAAAGATTTACTTGATTTTGACGATGGGGACGTAAGCCAAGAATTTTGGCCAAAACCTATGTTGTTTGGAAACTCTGAAGGTCATATAGTATGTCTCAATAATGAGAAATAGGTTAAGTCTGGTTGGGTATAGAAAGTATATCTTTTTTAATTTTTTTTTTCCCTTGAACTTCTGGTGTTGATGCATTTGGGCCTGGTCCAGTTTTTATTAACTTATCTTTGAAGTCAACTCACCGAGTCAAAATTTGGGCAAGGTCCAATCAATTTGGATTCTCAACAACAAATAAATAATTCCATAAATCAATTTTGGGGGGTAAGTACTGGTTCAGTTTCATCGTTATACACTTTGTTGACAGTGCTATGCTTGTCATAAGTTTGCTAAGTACATCCTCTCGTTTCTGGAACTAAATGGAGGATGACTAATTCGGTAGTTCTCTATCTTTACCTAATCTGGTGATCACAAGTTTAATAGTCCAAAAAACCATTCATTAAAAATTTTAAATGGGACCACCAAATGTTGTTTCATTTTCTTGTATCTCTTTGGCATATTCAGTGACACCTTCTATAAAGTTTCTGGACTCTGTGGTTCTAAAGCTGCCTCACTAATTGGGTCTTTGCATAGTTGAGCTAATACTACAAGATGAGCAGGGGAGTGTTCCTTTCTTTATTTAATTTGTATTGACTTGTTGTGGTAATTGTTTGGAAACATAGCTTGCAACAGTAACTTATTGATTGGCCTGTTAATTATATGTTGACATTGCTGAACTTCAAAATGTAGAAACACGCCCTATTGTGTTTTTATATTTTTAAATTTGGTTTTTTTATTTCATGCCATTTTTATATCTGTCTTTCACACCATGTGTAAAATTTTTTTGTAATGCTTAATTCAGCTTCCCTCCTAAATGTTGCTGTTCTGCCCTGTTTTACTTAAGTTTGTCTGCTAAAAGTGATCCCATATATTTTAGGTTTCTGAGCTTGCTAAATCCACAATGCTGTTTTAAACTCCAGGCGTTGCACTAATCATGGCTCTGAGGAAATATAAACCTTCTGGTGATGCATTGTCTGCCAGTATGGCACCTCTGAATTTTGCAAAACAGGTGCATGAGAAGGCCAATGCTGTGGAGCCAGAGATGACAACAGGTCTCTCAACAGAGGCTGATGTAGATATTGACCTCAGGGAAGTTTACTTTTTGATAATGCATTTCCTATCAGCCGGGCCATGTAAGAGGACATATGGACAATTATGGAATGAGCTGTTGGAGCATCAACTTCTACCTAGAAGATACCATGCCTGGTATTCAAGAAGTGGTTTATGGAGTGGTGATGAAGATGATGATGGCACGTCTCTTCCACTGTGCTACCTTAAGTTGGCTGAGAGGTACATATTGTAATATTAGTTAGTAACTTCTAATTTGTAATTTTTTTTTAATGCTTAATCAAATGGATGGACTGTTCTGCCAACTGGGGATTTTATACATTTTTAATTGTGAAAAGTTGCTTCAGTGCTTAGGAATGGAATATTGCCATTCAGTTAAATTTTTGTGTTCAATGTTCTTAAGTTTCTAAAGCAAGTGTTTCTCTGGTTTTGTCTGTGATCCTGAACTTCAACATTTTTGCTATTGTTGATACCTTTAATATTGGTAAATGGTAGTTATGTTTTAGTTTATTAGATTATATTCTAGTTTCATATAAGCAAACTATAGATCTTCATATATGGATTGTTTTGTATAAACATTGCCTAAAACATGCACTAGAGCATGCTAACATCAAAAATTTGAAATAATATGACCAAGCTTCTTTAAGTAAATAAGGGAAGGTGGGTTAGGTGATATATTTGTTCCATTATGGAATAACTGATTCTTTATGGAGGACTGCTTTAGCTTGCAACAAGATGAAATAATAAAATTATCATCTCCTGAAATACAATGATATTATTATTTATAATATTGAACAGATCAGTCATGAGATTGACAGACAGTCTGACGAAGGAGGAATTGAGCTCAAGGTTAAATTGCCTAATATAATAAATTAGATAGAAAATATAAATTGATTAAACAAGTGATAGACTTGACATCTTGATTTTGGTAATTATGTTTCTATTATACTGTCTGCTTTGTAGAATAGTAGGCTATTGTTGTTTGAGGCTTATGCTTTGTATCATCTTGATGAGTAAATTATCTCAGTTTGAATCATTTTCCCAACTTGATTAAATGCTGCTTTGTAGGTATTCTCACATTGAAAAAGATCACTTGGTGAAGCTTTTGAAGCAATTGATTCTTAATTCTTCCCCTCAATTGCATGGCATGGTCGGTGGAGGTCCTCCAAATGCAGCTGATGTTCCCACACTCCTGGGATCTGGTTCCTTTTCTCTTCTTGGATGTAAGTGATATTTATGTTTTTTATCTTTTTGATGTGCTATGCTAGAGCATGTTTCGTCTGTTGTCATGGAATGATGCTTCCACTATCAATAGATTCATTCTCATTTGTTTCTTGTATCTGTTTTCCAGGTTACCATCTCTCTCTCTCTCTCTCTCATATTGTATCCCGCATATGGAATTACTGCTAATAATTTTTGTCTTCCAGCTGATAGGGACAAGGAAGAAAAGGGAGCCAATAAATTGCCTGGTTATCTGCGTTGGCCACACATGCAGGCTGATCAGGTCCGTGGGTTAAGTTTGAGGGAGATAGGTGGTGGTTTCACAAAACACCATCGTGCTCCATCTGTTCGTGCAGCATGTTATGCCATTGCTAAACCATTGACTCTAGTGCAAAAGATGCAAATCATAAAAAAATTGCGCGGACATCAAAATGCTGTCTATTGTGGTAATGCGGTTATATCTTGTGTAGAATTGTTATATGCTTTCTTTTGGACTTTGAGATTTTATGTGATGTGAACTTTTCTCTGCAATACTTGCAGTTCTGTTTAGGCATCTGCCTTATAATTTGGAAATGCATTTGCGATGTATACTTTTCTTTGATGCATGTGATGTATATCTTATATTAACTTATGTTGTGTCTATGGAGACAAGGAACTGTTTTATGATGTAAATAATTATTCCAACCATTTCTTTGCTAAAACCAAGGTCATCCAAGAAGGTCATGGTGTTTTATCAAGGCCTATATAGCTGTTGTTTCAGGCTGCTTTTCTTATGCTTATGCTAGAAATAAACTGCAGACATAGTTTGTGAAGCTTTGCCAAAATAATGAGACAAAACTTGTTCGAGTTTCTCTGTGTTCTTTAATCTATGAGGAATTAAATCATAGTCGCTGAAGTCTTGATTATATTCACAAATTCTATTCATTCTGGCGAGGGTAATGATATTCTAGATGCAACTTCTTTCATCATGGAACGGGCACATGGGATTTGATTTTAAATTTCAAGTTTGTAATCTATTGACTTTGAATGAGATGAAAGATTTGACTCATGTATGTTGGCAAGTTTATTGACCTCTTCACATGTCTTTCATTGATTATGCTGATTTGGAATGTTGTAGGACTTTTTACAGTTATCTTGCTTCTTACTAAAACAAACACTATCCAATGCAAATTAGTAGTATTTGTTTCCATATAACATTTGATAGCAGAATCCTCTTATGACAATTGGAGACCTTATGTTGATATCACATGATTTCTTCTATGCAAAATGTTTTACCTTTTCTTTCTTTTTTTTAGGGAATTTCTAATTTTTTGCTTTTCCATACACGGGGTTTGATCTGAATTTCTTTATTTCTGTATTAGTGACATTAGTAACAGTAGTATCATCCTTCATCAACATGAGATGAACTTGAATTCTTAAACGGGGTTTTGCCACTATAAGCCATGGGATTTGAATTAAAGTTCCCACAGAGGAGAACAAGGAAATATGCTGAGCAGGGTGAGAAAACATGGCTTGAAGTAACCTGTGGCCTAAGTTTTGACTGGACAAGCCTTAGGCCTTTTTTGATTGAATCGTTTTACTTGTTTAAAAACATTGCATGTAAGCTGTTGTCTCTTTTCTTTAGAAAGATATCTTTTGATTATTCTGCTTTCAACTTTTAGTTTGAAATTCTTTTCCTTTGTTTTAATGGTGCTTTGAGAACAGGATAGGATCTGTTTAGGTGTCTGATTTTGTCTAATTTTTTCATCCACAACAATTAAGTAGCAATAGTCGTATTTTTGATTTTCTAAGGCAGGTTTTGAATTCTTTGTTGAAATTTATTTGATTTTCTTGGCAGTCCTTGGGCATTTCCACCTTTTTGACTAGAGAATTAGTGGCTGTTGCTCGATGATGGCAAATAATCTAGTTTAATGGTACTCATTGCTATGTTTGAGTGTAAACCATGGTTTAGGCTTATTAGGGTTCCATATTGCCCTGCTGCTGCTTTGAACAAGTCACTAATGGGGCTTGACCTCTAGGAAAAGGAGTATGTTATGGCTGACTTCTGAAGAGTCTTTGGCGGGATAAAATTGGAATGCATAATTAGATATAGTTTGGCATTAGGTTTCCTTAAAACCATACTTGAAATATGTAAGAGGTTGAGATTTGTGGTGCACTGGCCTGGGGCTTGGGCATGCTGAACTGAAGAGTGTGGCCCTGTAAGGTGCATCCTCAAGTTCATGAATGCACTGAAAAAAAAAAAATTAACATGGGATTCACAGTGCAAACTAAATGGGAAAATATTTCTCATTAGCATTAAGCTAAGACAACGTGAAATATAAAAAGTTTCCCTCTTTATAGAACTTCTCCCTTTTTACGTTGTGGAACTTGGAGACACTACATTTGCTTCTCAAAGTCCAGCCTGGTGCACTTCTTTAAGCTTTGACCAGCTTGTGATTTCAGGGAGAGGTGTTGCCATCTAATACCTCATGCCAAGGGATCTATGATGCATTCTGTATAGACAACAAATCAGCAATTTTTAACCATTTTATCTTAGTGATTTCTTCATGTTAAGACTTAGGATATTTGAACTTTATTTTATGGGTCGGATCTAGGTTCTCATCCTTCTATCTGTTTTTAATGTTTATGTTTTAAATTCAAGTGTTAACAGTTACTCATGTGAAGAGAGCCTTCCATTTTTTATGGATCATAATATCAACAAATTCAGTGACTGACATTTAGAAGATATTTAATGAATATATTTTCAGTTATCTGTGAAGTAATTCTCACACAGTTTGGTAATTTTATGCTATGGTACTATCCTCATAAAAAAATATGCTGTGGTACTTGTTCATGCTATCATATATGTACAGCTTTGGATGTCCACTCTAAACTTTAGGCCGTCTTGTACCTGTAGTTACTTCAATCAATTTGGTGAATCCCCTGCTTATTTCCTCCCTTTCTGTCCACATTCTGATTTCTATTGTGTGATACTTGTTTTACATTGTTCTTCTTGTTCTTTTCTTTGCTACTTTTTGAATTAGTTGGATTTTCTGGTTTGTTTCTATTATGTGCTGTTACTGCATTTTATTTGGTTTTGCTTTTCTGTAGCTATATTTGATCGCTTGGGGCGATATGTAATTACTGGTTCGGATGATCGCCTTGTAAAGATCTGGTCAATGGAAACTGCATTTTGCCTGGCCAGCTGCCGTGGACATGAAGTGAGTCTGGATGGTTTCCACTTGTTTATCGCTTCAACCATAACATTTTTTCTTTGTCGTGTCAGTGAATAAACTCCTGTATTCTTGTCTTTGTTATGAAGGGTGACATTACTGATTTGGCTGTGAGTTCAAATAATGCATTGGTAGCATCTTCTTCAAACGATTTCATTATCAGAGTTGTAAGTCCATCACCTTTCTCGGTGCAATTTATGAAATATGATTACCTGTGATGTCTAGTTTCTGCTTCTATGTTTTTATTGTTTTGTCTTATTGATTCAGTGGCGTTTACCTGATGGACTACCAATATCAGTCTTGAGGGGTCACACTGGAGCAGTTACTGCTATTGCCTTTAGTCCCAGGCCAAGTGCTGTTTACCAGTTGTTGTCGTAAGTGTTATATTCTATCTTATTGTATTCTTCCCCATGTTCAATATCTGTATTTCATTTTTTAACAAGCAATGATTTCTGGTTTTGGACCTCTATTTTGTCTATTGTTGATTAGTGATATTCTTGAAATCTTCTTAGATATGTAACATGTCTTCCTTGATGTTTCCGTAAATTTTGTTCTGTGTGGTTCTATTAAATTGTTGCCTGGAAGAGAATTGTGTATTGCATAAGTTGGTCATTGTTTTCTGATCCATGAAAAACTATAACGGATGTTTGAAAGTAGAAACATGAAAGCTTCCATAGAAAAATATACTATATAACTCATCATCTTTATACTAGGACATCTTCTACTACTATTGGTATGTTTTACTGCATGACATAGGCAAGCTAATTGAGGTGGTAAAGAACAATTATCTTCAATATAAGTAATCTAGGAACCACTCAGTTGAAATAGGCTGGTGTTACTCACCCTAAAGTTAAATAAATTATTCACTTTGCAGATTGGCCCCATGGTTCAATAAATTGTATTAAATGAGTATTCGTTGAGCTTAAGTAAATGCTTGATAATTTTGGAGGAATGAACTATTTGATGCTTGTAAATAGGGTCATTATTTTTTACTGGTCTAAGGTGGATGCCAGTTTGGTTTATCAACCATTTGCGTGCGAACTTGCTATATTTTGACCACATGAGAAAGGGTAACTATTCAGTATTCACTAAACCTAACAGGCTATACTACAATTTAGGATTTTCCCCCTCCTACTGATGTACTTAATTTTATTTGTTCTGTAGGCTTTGAAGTATAAAATTAATGTGTGTAAATCCCAGATTAGTTATTAACTAGTGTATAACCTGCTGATGCTTGGGGAACAATTTTTATCCTTTTTCCAACTATTCTTGAAATGTAATATAGCAATAAATTATAATAAATACAAGGCTTCAATAGCCAAATTTCTTTTGCATATGAAGTAATCAACTTTAATGATGGTTGAGCAGAAACTCCTGTCATTAATACCGACATTATCAATACTGGTATTTACATAGCGAATGGAGAACTTTACACAAA
>NC_025997.2:16983741-17102927 GCF_000442705.2 Elaeis guineensis
TGCTGAGATGTTACACATAATGATGAAATTGATGCCAGTAAAGAGCTCTGATCCTTCTCCTAGTACTGTTCAACAAAGTCATCAGATCTTATGTTGTGCATTCAATGCTAATGGAACTGTATTTGTCACTGGCAGCTCGGACACATATGCGAGGGTATGCTTAAATATGAATGTCAATAAGTTTGCAATGCTAATTTGGTTTTATCTTGGTTAATATTGGAATGAATACACAATATGGGGCTACTGAGTTCCTCGTGTAGTGAGACTTCATTTATGAGCCTAGTGGTTGCAGGTCTGGAATGCTTGTAAGAGCAACACTGATGATTCTGACCAACCAAATCATGAGATGGATCTTTTATCGGGTCATGAAAATGATGTTAATTATGTGCAATTCAGGTTAGTTGGCGGGGTCGGAAAGCATTTATTTTTCTGCTTATTTATATAGTCTGATCATGGTTGCTTTCTCTTGATTCAGTGGCTGTGCTGTGGCTTCTAGATCATCTACAGCTGATATTCTAAAGGAGGATAATATTCCAAAGTTCAAAAATTCCTGGTTACTTTCTCTCATTTTTGAGTCGCTGTCATTTAATCTACTTATTAGGCATGCATGTGGAAATATATGATAAACAATCCTGCCGAAATTGTGTGAAATACCTATGTAATCGGAAATCTGGTCAATTATTTCATGGTATCTTCCCTCCAATTTCTCTTCCTTTTCAGTCCTGTTTTCAACCTTGGAATATTTAACTTTTGTAGGTTTACCCATGACAACATTGTCACGTGCTCCCGTGATGGCAGTGCAATTATTTGGATTCCAAGATCCCGACGATCTCATGTGAGCACAATTTAACTCAGTAATGTTACTTCTTAGTTTCCTTATTATTCCTTCTAGTTGGATTAGTACGTTTGGTTTCACTATTAGTAGAAAAAAAGGAAACAGATATTCTTGTAGACATTTGAGCAGGACACCAGCTTTTTTTTCTTAGAGCATTTTATGTTTTGTAAGATTGAAACTTTTTTCCTGATTTGGCTTTTTCTTTTTCTGTCTATAAATCTTTTTTCTTGTAGAAGATAGCATTTAGCAGCCAGATCATGCTAATAGTAATCTGATTCATTCTACTATTGTTTCATCGTTGACATTCTGGTTTAATAATTTCTTTATATGATTGGACCTTTCCAATTTCAATTCTTGTTAATTCCTGGGAACTAGATCTATTAATTCATTGGTTGGTTATGCTTGTTAAGATCAAGGTTTTAAATCTCATGGGACGAGGCTGTCCCGATTTTTTCATGGAATAGGACGTGTTGCCATCCCATCCTGTCCTGATACTTGGGATAGAGGATGTCCCAAGATATCTCGATCGGGACATTGGGACGCTAGCGGGACGGTCTTGTCTCGACACATGGGATGGTATCCCATCCCGGTGTCCCGTGGGATGTCTCACTGAGACCTGAATCCTTAGATATTGTGCATTGATTAGAAATCGAAACTTTTGTTTTCCCTTAATTATATGCTTTCACCTGCTTGAAAGTGAGATCACTTATTATGACTTTTTCAGTATAGATGGCTTTTGCATTAGACAGAGATATCTAAAGGTTACATTTTCTATCTTTTGGATTTCCCATGCTATAAGATTTCAGTTTTTTCTTTAATCTTAGGGAAAAGTTGGGCGCTGGACACGTGCTTACCATCTTAAGGTTCCTCCTCCACCTATGCCTCCCCAACCTCCTCGTGGAGGTCCACGTCAGAGATTTCAGCCAACTCCTCGAGGTGTTAATATGATTGTGTGGAGCCTGGATAATCGCTTTGTGCTTGCTGCTATCATGGGTAAGTATGCTGTATTCTTTGTATGTGTCTTTAAGGGCTGAAAAGATGTTTCCAAGAGCATTTAAAACCTCATTCATTTATTGAATATTATTAGTTAAGCATGCATATTTGACTGCAAAGATGGGTCTAATGGCCTAACCAGTGCTCCAGCCTTCTAATAAATGGAAGATGGCCATGTTGTGAAAGATAATTATCTTATTCTATCAGAACCCTATAGTGATCATCTTATACAATCTACATAATTTAAATGACATCTAGTTTTTACATTGGTGTAATCTAATCCACTTTTCTTAGGGCTTCATGTTTGTCTTGGTGATTTTGATCCTAGATTGTGTGCTTTTTTTCCATCTTATATTTCTGTATCTTTTCCTTGTGGGATCAGGCAATTAGTGTCTTCATATTTTGATGCCATAGTGCATTTACAAATGGAAATAAGGAATGCACATCAGTCAGTTCAAGATGCATTTGTACCTATTCAACGGTGGGTAGTTTGATTTGTGGCAAACAATGGTTTTAAAGGGACTACTTCATGAGTCAAATCTTATGAGATATGCTCGTGTTTTCTAATTTAAGCTAGGAAAACCATGCACAAGAAATGAAACATCTTATTACATTCAATACTGTTGTGCTGATTTTGTGGTATTATATGGATCTGCCATCTGGATATATTTAATTGGATTTAAGGGGATTTAGGTGATATTGCTTTTCATGTTGCATTTCTATATTATCTATTGTGTTTGAGGACCTCTCCATTGATAAACATTCTTCAGTTATGTTCTTGGATTTTGTTTTCAATTACGAAGGCTTTAAAGAATTGCTTTGTTTCGTGGTTATCCTATATCATATTCTAACTGTATCATTGTTTCTGTAGACTGCAGAATATGTGTTTGGAATGCTTCTGATGGCAGTTTAGTTCATTCATTGATTGGCCATAGTGAATCAGTAAGTCTTTCAATATTGTAGTGCTTCATGTTGATATGTTTCTTAGCATTGTATCCAGTGATAGATATACCACCTGAATTCTTGTTAACAACACATTTACATTCTTATAGTGATATAGTCTTTCTGTTAGGTTAAGCCATTAGATCTCTTTTAGCCTCTTGCTCACATGCACGCATGCTTGGACATACACATACACCTTCATGCAGCACTCCGTGACATTGCCAACATTTGTCTGAATGTGACTTAAAGTTCGTATCAAACTCAAGCTCTTCTTTTCTTCCTTTTGTTTTTTCCTTCCCTTTTTTTGGGTTTTTTTTTTTTGGGGGGGGCGGGGGGCGGGTGGGGCTGCGGGGGGCCGAGTTGGTGATAATTTGGTAGTAAGCATGATTGCCTTGTTACACTGAAAGGGTTTTTACATTTTAGAAAGATTTATTAGTGGAGATTTGTCTTCAGGTGAATGATGGTTGCTTAATCTTCTTATCATGGGAGCATTTGAATGAGGCAGTTGTAGGGCTGCAAGTGGGCTCGGCCCCAGCCCGAAATATTTTTTCCAGCTTCAGGCCAGGCTTAGGTTCGAAAGTTTTTGAAAAATTCAGGCTCGAGCTCGACCCGAGCCCGGGCCCAAGTCGGTCGGAACCCAATTAGGCCAGTCCGATTTTTAGCCACATAGCCCGCACCAGCTTCTTCCCTCTTTTCAAAAAATATAAAAAAAAAAACTTCTAAGCCCATCGCCCAATCCCCAGCCCCTACTCTGGTGCTCCTCTCTGATGGACGAGGTCGCTCAAGCCTACTGGGTCTCCGATGACGACCGCCATCGACCACCACTGGGTCTTTGCTAAGGCCTATTGGGTTCCGAATTGTTCCATCCCTGGCAGTGGCTATTGCATGATGAGGACTAGATGAGCAGAAGGGAGCCTGGTTGGAGGTAGTGGCACCATCGAAGGAGGGGAAGGCGATCCAAGGGAGCCTAGTTGGAGGCGGTGGCACCGTCGGAGGAGGGGAAGGCGATCTAGGAGCGCGAGGAGGCGGCGTGTCCAGAGCCAGAGGAGCATTAGGGATACTGGTTGGAGGCCGCCGCTGCCCCACGGAAGGCCGTGGAGGAGGCAGCGGCCTGGAGGAGAAACCTCTGGAAGGGTTGTGACTCACGAGAAAAGGAGCTAGGTCCGCATCAACAAAGGTAAATCTCGGAGCATATGCACGGTGGATAGCTTACAATCGGGAATTTGTGAAATTCAAGGGGTAACATGGCGTGTTATTCATTGTAGGATTTGGGTCCTAATCGGGCTGGATTGCGGACCCAGGCCCGACTCCTAATCAGTCTGGACTTCGGGCCGAGCTCGGGCCCGGGCCGGGCCAAATGTATACCCGATCCCCACCTGTAAGACAAACGGGCTTTATAATTGAGCCCAAGCCCAGTCTGAACTATTTCGGGCCTAGCCCGATCGGGCCGGCTCGAGCCTAGTTCCAGCCCTAGGCAGTTGGCTTTCTACTTGATTGCACATTTTTTGGAGAGTGGGAGGGAGGATCTTTCCTCCCATAGTCTCTTCCATGACGAGGCAATAAAGTGAATTACTTTGTAATGATAGGGATAATGTCTCCAAGTGATTGTGTGGCTGCACGGCAAGCAGCTTAATGATGTGGGAATTGGGCATGTTCCATGAGCAGCTGCTGCTAATGATTCCCGCATTCTGATATTACATGTTGATGTAATGGCAACTGCATGTGATACTAGGATGATGGCACTGCATAATGACATGATGGCATGTGAGTTTCATGCAATATCATAGTAGCATGATCCAACTTTTTATGGTGGCATTTTCTCCAAGTTCTTAATCACCTATTTTTTTTTTTTAAGAAGACAAACGTCGTAGGATGATTGTGGCAATTGCCTGTTTTTGTGCTTTAGGAAATGATGCCACCTCTAGGTTGAATTTTGAGTTACCCCCTCATATAATTGTAATATGGAATATTGCAGGGAGATAATTTTGGGGGCTGGTAACTTTCTCACTAGCCATTTATCTTAGCACTCTTTGAGGTTCCCTGAAGCTGATGATAAAGTGAACAGTTTTGAAATGCAGCAAGTTTAAAATTACAGTGTTTCTTTTACATGCACCATGTATGCTATTTTCTGACATTTGGTGTAGTATATATTATATATTTATTTGAACATATCAATAGGCTGATTCCTTTGTGTCATAACTTTGAAAATTGTGAATCCAATGCGTGGATTTCAACTCTTAGGTCATATGAAGGTAGACTAAAGATATGAAGAATCTATCCCTAAAAATCAAGGATTCAAGTGCTGGTTTGGTGATGGTGGACCCAATAGCCTGCATGACTGCAAGGCCATTCAGGTAAAAAGAAACAAAAGAGAGCCTTTTTGGCTTAGTTCCAAGCAGTACCTTAGTTGTAGTAATCTGAGCTGAACCACCAAGGGTGAATACGTTGCTTATCTTAGGGTATTGAGGCATTGTTGTGCCCAATGAGGGCCCTGATCTATCACCATTCAGCTTGGTTGCCATGGACTGGCACCAACCAACATTGAATCTATAGGTTTGCCAAACCAGTATTGGGGCTCCCATCGACGGGTGACTGGCATGGTATAGTATTGGTTCAAACAGTGCTGTGCCGGGGCATACAGAAACAAGGAAAGAGAGGAGAGAGGGATGAAGTGAGGGAGAGGGGGGAAGGAGGGGATAGAGAGGGGGACAGGAGGCTTACCAGTGACGGTGTTGCGGCATCGAAGAGAGGGTAGTGAGCAACACCCTATGGAGAGAAAGATGGAGGGGGAGGCTTAGCGGTGATGGCACTGTAGCATTGAAGAGGGGGAGCAAGTGGTGCCCCCTCTTTTTTTTTTTTAATTTTTTGGTTGGGGGAGGGGGGGAGAGAGAGAGAGAGAGAGCTCTCAAATCATTGATTTTTGGAGGGGGTGCATGATATTATAACTGAGTTGACCCAAGTTGCTAAATCATCCCAACTTGGCATTGGTTTGATTTGGTATGGGCTGAACCACCTGGTTCGGGTTGGTTCAGCAATTGTTGATCTGTACCATATGCAGAAGCAATTATTTTGTGGCAAAAAATAGAAAAAAAAATGGTTAATTTAGATAGGTAATATATTATGCATGGGGTAATAATCTTTCCGTGTTTTCGTGAATTAACTTATCTTTACTGGATCCTACAAAATTACTGTTCCACAAACCCTGTTTTCTGCGTACAGTAAGAGCATTACAGTTTAGAATTCATATTCTTAATAAATCTGGAAAATTCTAGGTTCAGTGAGCACTTACAAGTTGCAGTACATGTGAGTTTAGTTTAGACTGATGAGGAAACTATTACAATATATGAGTGGATGGAGTTGTTGATTGGTGGTTCTGATCCTGGTGGGAGGAGGTAGTTGGGTGGATGGTTTGTGCTGCCACTTAGAAAGGTAATTTATGCAGGGTCTGTCTGAGAAAGATGTGATGGAAGTGGACATATATGACCTCACCAAAGAGGTTTTTGACTCTTTTACTCAAAAAGGAAAAAAATGTCATTGGCTTGTTGTCATACAAATAGTTGGGTGTATTGATACATGAGGGAGAAGAAAAATATTTTGGATATCATGTGAAGGATATGAAGAAAGAGATCCCCCACAAATATTACTGTAGTTCATGGCCGAGTCAGATTTCACTTGAATGTGATAACCTTGAAGGTTTTGCATTCTTTATAACGTGATAACCTTAACTAATGCATATTCAGTCTAATTATAACATGCATCCATCAGCCATTGGTCTTTAAAATTAAGAATCCAGCTATTTCATGTTTCTTGATGCTACTTGATTAGTTATACTCCGAGCCCAATTCCTTAAAATGAGAAGTATCCTCACATCTCTTCTTTTTGTTCCACCGTAGTCTTCATGGGTATATTTCTTTCAGCCTTCCACTTGTATTGGAGATTCCCTTTTCACCAAGATTGTCTCTGGCCTATGCTTAGATGGATAACATGTTTTATATGGTTATTCTCCGTGTGCTTGATCTTGCCATCTTGACTGGTTCTCTTTCACAGAAACTTTTTCCCCTTACCAGCCAATAATCTGACTCATTTTGTGTTATGCCACAGTTAATTATCAATTTTTCTCTTATGCTACAGTCTTCCTATGTGCTGTCATGTTTTCATGTCTCAGCAGTATGGTTCAAACAACATACTTTTCTGCACTTATTATTACTTTTTAAAAGCTTATTTTGCACTTCTGTTCAGAATGCAAAAATTAAACAACACGATATTGGCACCTCTAAGCATCCTTGGATTTTTTTTTTCCCCAGCAGGCAATATCTATATATGTTTGTCTTATTTTTATTAGATTGGAGATGCTGAAATATTATCTCGGGATATATTCATGACCATGGGTTTTGACTGGACGTCAGATATTTCCTGAGCAAGTCTACCAAAAACTTAATGATGCGTTTGTGGACCACATTAATGAAAATATTATCAGATTATAATTGATAACTAGCAAAGTAGCATTGTTGACGTAATTGTTCTATAGTGACATTGCTAAATGAAAGATAGTTGCGAGCTTGCTTTTTTATTTCTTATGAAAATGGAAACTTATAATAAGACCTAGCAGAAACTCTGTATTTCTTTACATATCGTTGCCATTTCATCTGTTGAATGATATTTATTGAAAGTCGGCTTCTTATACCTTTTGTCATGGCCTGATTTGGTTTTTGAAGGGGCTCCATCTCATATATATCTGAGCACTACACCATCGGTTCTTAAAAAAGCTGATACTAAAGTCTGTTCTACCAGCAAGCTTTTTCATGTGTAGACTGCAACTCTCTCTTGTTTCTTGTGTATCAATGAGAGTTTCAACCTTAATAAACTGTGTAACAGATTTGAATGGTAAATTTGCTAAATAGATGAGCACACACTTGGGATCCCATGAGTTCCTTAGTTTGATAATGACATCAACCATTTCTGATATGCAGCATCAGAAAAATGTTGGATTTAGCTTCACCCATCTGCTTTCCATATACTCCCTCAAAGCTTGCCAATTTTATGCACTTCAAAGAATGAATAGATCTTTACTGTATAAAAGCATTCTCCCACCTGTTTTCCCATCCTGACCCGGCGTAATTATTGTCTTCAACATGTGGATTACTTAAGTGCCAAAGTGACTGTTGATTAGTGCTCATTCTATAAGATGTGCTAAAGGAGATCTTGTTGAAAGATTTCATTCTTTTATGTTCCTTATTGTTTTTTACAGACATTTGTCTTGGATGTGCATCCTTTCAATCCTCGGATAGCTATGAGTGCTGGGTATGATGGAAAGACGATCATCTGGGATGTGAGTTTCTGAGATGGTCTTTCATATTATTGTGTAATTTCATAATTCTTCATGTGTTGAATCCCTTGCTAATTGTTCCTTTTAGATATGGGAGGGCACACCAGTACAGATCTATGAAACTGGACGCTTTAAGTTGGTTGATGGAAAGTTCTCTCCGTAAGTTAGCTGCATTATTTATATATATATATATATATATATTATCTTTGTTGATGAGAAGAACCTCATACATTCAAACATTTCATACTTGAATTGTTACTTGTAATGACTTCATTGGTATGTTTTATTTTAGTGTAAAATTTTGATTTTACCATAGCTTGCTTATTTGAATACTTTGTCATTCTTTCAACAAGTTGTGACTTATAGGAATTCGGAGCATCTCAAGATTAAGTTTGGAGTGAGTTTTTTTTTTGGGTTGCCCAGAATGAACCAGTGTGTGGCTTGCTGTATGGTGACAAACACATGAAGGAAGATGCAGTGCTAACATTGGACTGTCCCCAAAGATGAAGCCATATTTAGAATGATAACAGTGACTATCACATCCATTATTGCTTTTGAGATTATTTTCATGGAGGTCCTGTTTTGTCTTCCCTTCCTCTACCAAGCTATATATCATGATGACAAAAACAATCTTCAAATCCATAAGAGCTCTTTCAGTTGAATTCAGGCAGATGGCCTTATTTTTATATGGGCCCCGGTAATTGTACAATTTTCGTGATGAATGTGATCTTGACCCTTGTCACCCTATGGCTTAAGTTCCAAATTTAGGACATAAAAGCCTATTCGAGTTCATTTTCTTTGATTACCTATACTTGAAGACAACTCCCTTGGTATGATTGGTTTGTTCCAGGAAGTGGATTTGTCCAGTTTGATGGATCAATTAAGTATAGAAGTTTTATTGCCTTCAAAAATAAAACACTCATTACTTAGGAACAATAGTAGTCTAGACGATTCTTTTTTTCTTTTCTTTCTTATGTTTCATGATATACTGGGTTTCTGAATTTCTTAGAAATAATTTTGTATTTAGAATCATCTGTCTCTCAACAGCCTCTTACTTGCTGAGTACTGATCAAATCATGCTGTCCATAAAACCAGTTGGAGATTTTTGTGGGTTAATATTCTTGGGACCTTAGTGTACTTAATAATGATCTTTCAACACTCGCCTGTTTTTCTTGAAGAGTACCTAAATCCCTTTGCTTGGAGGGTTCTTCTTTCCATAAGGTTGTCTGCTCTGGCTGTCCATAAAAACATTTAGATTTTTGTGGGCTAATAATATTGGGAATTTAGTGTGCTTGATAATGATCTTTCTACCTTTGTCTGTTTTCTTGAAGAGTACCTGAATCCTTTTGCCTGGATGGTTCTTTATATTAGGTTTTCTATCCACCTTCTCATAAGCTGAATCTTTGGTCATCAGCATTCATCTACTAACCTTTATTTCCTGTTACAAGTTACAACAGCAATAGAGATGGATAAGTATGTAATGACATTCAGAACCCATACTCATTTTCTGTTATTGTGAGTGGCCGCGATGTCGCGTTATGGTAGTGGTCATGGCATTAGAGACACTCCAAGGATCTGAAGTTCTTTGCATCTCTTGCATTCTCCTTGTGTTTCTTGTCAAAATATATCCTATTTTTTCTTTCAAAACTTTGCCCGTCTGTAAAAACAATATGGAAGATGATTTATACTATTTATAATGATAATTTTAATGCATATAGCCTCTCAAAACTGGAAGATAATCATTTTTTGGTGTTCAGGTTCCATTGGCATTATTTTACTTTTTTTGCTCAACATGTATTTTCAATAACTTTTTAATTTTGTCTACCCACATGCATAATACACTGACAAACACAAGTTGCCAGCATCTTTGTTGAGTGAAGGTATCATTCTCACACACACAATCCATAGTTCAATAACTCTCATCAATTTAGATCTCCATGGTCATTTTTTGTGTGATTTGTATAAGGTTAAATCCTATGCTTGAGCATGGATACATATGTCATAATTAACAGAAAAGAAGAGATATAATAACCAGCGTTATTAAAGGCGCTAGATGCAAGGGCCATCGCCTCTATACTCCCTAGGCGAGGCGACAGCCCTCAGGCGCATGCCTTTTCATTGTTCAGATGTGCAATGAGGTGCCCAAGAGGCATAGGATTCCAGCAAGTATTAATTTTTAGTTTCTAAGAAATAGGAAATGTTAGTTATGGTACATAGAAAAGGTTAATTATACTAAATAGAGATTAGAAAGGCATCATTGAAAGTCAAACGGACTTTAAAAACCTACATGAGGCTCTTGGAATAGCCTAAAAAAATCAGAAGGCAAAAGCCGAAGCATCTCCATCAGACTCCATCTCGTCTCGTTGCATAAGAACTACCTCCATCTCATCTCATTGCCTAACACCATGTAAGTCATCTCTCCTCCAATCCTCCTCCTCCTCTTCTTCTTACTTTTCTTCTTCTTCTGACATGCTCTGTTGTGCTCTATTTTTTGACCAGAAAACAGAGCATAATAGAGTACATTAGTTTGCTTCCTAACCTTTTAGTCTTGTTATTCTTCTTCTTCTCCTTCTTCTTTTTCTTCTTCTTACACTATTCTCCATTCTGCTACAGTGAAAAAAGCATTAAACAGAGAAAACATCATTAATCGGGCATTGATGCATCGATATAGTAGACAAAATCACATAACCTTATATCATTAAAAGATATTGATGATTGCAATGAGTGGTTGACTGGAAGAATGAAGTGTGTTCATACAGATGGGAATGATGAACAAGAACAAGTATCGAGTGATAGTGATGATGGTTTGACGTGGGATCTTGTTGCTGAAGCTTCTGGAGCCTATGAGTCTGCTTATTGTACTAGAGTTAGTGTGAAAACATTTTTTAAAGAGGGAGCTTCAGCTTTATTATCAAGGTCAAAGTCTAGTAGACTATCCCAAGTGCAGCTTGTAGATGAATCAGAGGAGGAGACAGATGATGAGTATGAGAAAGATATTGGAGAAGAACAAGAAGAAAATGATGAAGCTGGTTGCTTGATGATAATGATGATGAGGATTAGCCAATAAGAAATTTAGAAAGCACTTATTTGATTATTTTTGGATTAGAGCTAGTTTTTACATGCTGGACTTCTTGCCTATAGCTAGATCTTTTTCTGTTTGTTACTTTAATAATAGGGTGCTACTTTTTACTTGCTTGAATTCTTGCCTATAGTAGTTTTTTGTTTTTCTGTTTTTGGGGCCTGACTTCTCTCAGGCGCATGCCTGTGCCTTGCGCTTAGGCTCTAGGGACCCCTTGCGCCTAAAGCCTTTAACAACATTGATAATAACTACGATAGGAGAAAAGGGTAACATGATGATGATTTGTCAATTATTTTGGAGAGAAGTGAAGATGTTATGGAAACTTCCTGCAGCTGTTACATGTTTTTTTTGGGGTATAATTTTAGTTGTTGTAGTCATCTGTGATTTGACCTCCCCCAACCATCATATAGATGCTTCTTCGAGCTTAAATGTTGAACTAGATATTCATATATAAAATTACCATTTTTTGGGGTATAATTTTAGTTAGTTGTTGCAGTCATCTGTGATCTGACCTCCCTCAACCATCATATAGATGCTTATTCGAGCTTAAATGTTGAACTAGATATTCATATATAAAATTACTATCCTTTCATCAGTTATCAGTAATTAAAGCTTGAGCCATCATTAAAGTTCAGTTAAATGAATCGGGAAGTTAATGGTGCAATATTTGTTGAGTAGTCTAGTTGCAATTGCTTTGTATTTTTATATGTTAATTAGATTTATTAAGTACTGAATTTGTCCTGTAATGACTGGTTTAGTGGTCAGCAGAAAGAGAAGTGCTCTTGGTTCCCTTTGGTTTATTTCGAACATTGGATTTAAATTATTTAATTTTATTTTTCATTTGCTTTTCTGGTGTTACGTCAGCCATTTTGTTGTGGAATAAATATGTTAATATCAATTTAATTATTGCGGGCAGTCTCATAATCAGTTATTTTAACATATGCTGCTTAATTGTGAGGTTTGACTTTTGTCCTTTTCTATTTTAACCCAGGGATGGGACATCAATTGTTCTCTCAGATGAAGTTGGACAAATATTTATAATCGCCACTGGGCAAGGGGAGTCTCAGAAGGATGCGAAATACGATCAGGTATAAACATGATATCAGCTGATATATTCTTTTAGTATCATGCATGCAAGACTATGGTACTCATTATCTTCTGTTGTTACAGTTTTTCCTTGGAGATTATCGCCCCCTTATCCAAGATACTCATGGAAATGTTTTAGATCAGGTTTGTTAGCATTATTATGTTTCTCAATATAAATTTGCAGGATTTTTAATTAGATATATCTCTCATTATATAGATATAGAAACATTTTCTTTGGGTCATATGAGTATTGTGGCCTCAAAGTGATAAATTTCTAATCTACCATAGAGTCGATGTTGATATTAGGTTGTGTTTGCATTTGCATGAAATTTTGAAGGTGATAAAAGATACTTTATTTCTTGAAAATTTACATTGACTTCGGTGAAATTTTAAGGAACATTTAGATTAATAAAGTAAAATATCAATCCAAAAAAATATTCTTTTGAAGTCAGATTTTCTTGCATACTAGAGCTCTTCTCTTTGCTGATTTGTATGCTGACTTAGTTGTATATTATCTGTATCTAAAATATTGATTTGATGAAATATCTATATTACATTTCAATTGCTTTTTCTTTCCATTTTATGCCTATTTTAAAATTAATGAAGGTTGTGTCTCTGCATAACAGAACTGGTTGATGCTATTTACCATCCTTCTCCTTGTTTTAACCACAGTCAAACTCTTATTTGGTGACCATAAGTAGGCCAAAGCTCATCCTGTGAACTTCCATCACCAGATACTTTAATCTTCTTTTTCAATATTTTTTTGCATCTATAATTCCTCATCACCTAACCAACCCAATCTAGGTCAGAGCCCTCCATCCTATTTCCATTTATTCTATAAATATGTTTGCAGATTTTGATTCTTGTTGTTTGAGAGTAAGAAAATGACTGCAGAACCGGCGGACATTACTTTATTTCTAGAATTGAATGTGCTGATTGATCAGATGTTCCTTATAACATTGCACATGATATTTCCATTGCTGTTATTAGAATTTATAACTATAAACTAGTGTTATTTTGATTAGGATCTCTATTATTGTTATTGGGATTTCAAACAGGAAGTGGATATGAGCATCTGGTATGTAGGGGATTAAAAAATTTATCCTCCAGGGCAAGGTATTGGCATTATCACCAATAGAGAAAATTTCAAAATTTACGTGACAAAAATATATGGATTATAGGTTTATATGCTTATCTTTGTTAAAGAAGTACAACAGATACCTTATGTTTAAGATAATAGAGGGTTTTCATCATACTTGCCAGTAATTCAAGAAAGATATATTTTGAAACAGAAAAAAAATCCATGGTAACCAATCTCATAAAAATCATCAATTTCCAATGATCTTTGTGTTAATCTCATACTTAAATCTGCCTAACATAAAGAAATATATGAAAAGGGTTAATGACATACAATGCTACAACATTGCATATAAAAAATATAAAAATACAATGCAATAGCATTGGATTACTTAGGGTCTTATGAACAAACATATGAAAAGGGAATTAAATATTAGAACTAATTTTGTAATATAAAACAAAACAACTATCTGAAGAAAACATGATTATATAGGTAAACTTATTTACCTTTTCTCTTTTTGCTTTGAAACTAGAGCCATCTCTCTCTCTCTCTCTCTCTCTCTCTCTCTCTCTCTCTCTCTCACAGGTACTCTTCCCCTTCTTTCTGGCTGATGCACCTCCACCCTTTCTCTTGATTAGTGCCCAATTTTTTGCTCTCTTTCTCTCTCTCTCAATTACTCTACTTTCCCCTTCTTTTGCATTGGTGCACCTCCATTCTCTCTCATGATTAGCGTCCAACTCTTTTTACTCTCTCTCTCTCCTTCCCCACTCTATCATTTGCCACACCCCTTATACTGGTCCAATCCTCTTTCTTGATTAGCACCCAACATTCAACTACCAAAACTCTTTGCTAATTTGGTTTCTCTCTCTTTTTTTTTTTTTTATTCGAAGGAGTCTTGTGATTGGCCACTGGATGAGATTGACGTGTAAAAGAAGTGATGAGAAGCAAGAAAATTGGCTGCATGAAAGGGCATCATGGGTCATATCTGAAAATAGAAAATAGAGGGTGCTCACATGTCAGCTCCTTGGGGGCCGTGGTGCCTCCTGGCTCTGTCCCTGCATCTTGATAATTGTTCGAGTTCACCTGGTTTGTGATAGCAAGTATTGCCTCCCCTGAATTGATGCATTAGATCACAGGGTTTTCCTGTGTTAGGAGGCTCATAGCTGTGCAAGGAAGATGAGAGAGAGAGAGAGAGAGAGAGAGAGAGAGAGTCATCATGGGATGTGCTATAGGAGCTGCGCTGGTGTTATAATGTTTTATTCTTTATTATTTTTTTATTTTTTAGGATTATGATGTTATGGTCTTCTTTTGCTGGTCCAAACCTAAATGAGTCTGTCTTTTCTTGAGAGATACAGTTTGCCTTAGTTTTTATCTTTTTGATGAAACACTGGAGACATCTGCTAAATAGGTTGCTCCATTATTTATCCGCTATCCTACGTTATAATGACTATTAGGCTAAAAATATCCCAGTCATCAATAATTTTTACTGCAATTTGTGTGCTGGATGATTGGGATACTTAGTCTTATTAACTAAGAAAATTTTCTTTTCTTTCTCAAGAAAAGAGGAACTGGTTTGAGTATGGATCAAAAGAATGAGGTTTCAATGACAGGCTGGTGGCTTTGGGTTTAAATTTTAACCTAGAAGCTAGCTAACTTTAAAGTTGATCCGCCTAAACCAGATATCTTAGGTTGATTGTTTGAATTTTTTGGATCATATTATGATTTTTTAGAAATTAAAAAAGGTTTCTTTGTTTTGGATTTAAATTAACTTCAAAATCTATATTGTGATGACTTGTTCCTCCTTGTTGTTTGGCTATGTTGTTTAGAGGTTCTAAGTGCAGAATCCATTGCAATATGTTTGGTATTCAGAGGTAATCACGTAGTTCAACTTTATCATTGAAGTTGACAGAAACGACAGGCTGCTTATGACTTTTCAAATGACTTGCAAAATATACATACTGTTTTCAATGTTTTCTTCTCTCTCTCTCTCTCTCTCTCTCTCTCTCTCTCTCTCTCTCTCTCTCTCTCTTCCAATGGAACTCATCATTCTTTGAATGTTTTACAAGGGCAAGTTGTGCACCTTCATCATGGCCATAGTGGGCTTAAATTTGATGTTAATGAGTTTGTGTTGTTGTTTCTATGGATTGTTCTCATTGTATTTCCTCAAAGTTTTGCTGTATTTGCTTCAGGAGACTCAGCTTGCACCATATCGAAGGAATGTTCAGGATCTCCTTTGCGATTCAAGTATGCACTTGCTTCTATATTTATCAGGCGATCAGAAGCTACTTGTATATCTAATGGTTTTCAAGATATACTTAATTTGTGACGATTTAATTGCACAATGCCAGGCATGATCCCATACCCTGAACCTTACCAGAGCATGTACCAGCAGCGTCGGTTGGGAACCCTGGGTATTGAGTGGCGTCCTCCTTCAGTAAAATTTGCGGTTGGCCCAAGTTACAATGTCAACACTGGTGATTATCAAATGCTGCCAATTGTAGACCTGGATAGGTGGAATGAGCCATTACCAGAATTTGTAGATGTCATTGACTGGGAACCAGAAAATGAAGTACAAAGTGATGATACTGATTCTGAGTACAATGTTGCTGATGAATATTCAAGTGAAGGGGAGCGTGAAAGTCTAAGCAGCAGTTCCTCAGGAGAGCCTGTGTGCAGTGCAGATGACAGTGGAGTTGACCATAATAATGAGAGCCGCCGGAGATCTAAAAGGAAGAAGCACAAGTCAGAAGTAAGAAATACTACACACAATTTATTTTCGTGTTTGCTCCAATTTAAATTTGGCTTTTTGTTTGACAGGCTGAGTTCACTACTTCTTCTGGGAGGCGAATTAAGAAAAGGAACTTGGATGAGCGCGATGGCACTACTCTATCAAGGACTCATAGACCACGGAGGTCAAGAAATGGACGATTGGCTTCAAGGAAAAAATCATCTAAATCAAAGTCATTGCGGCCTCAAAGACGTGCTGCGCGCAATGCTCTCAATTTATTTTCTAAAATAACTGGAGCTTCGACAGACGGAGAAGATGAAGATGACTCGGAGAGCAGTACCTCAGAAAGTGATTCGTTGCTTCCAGATTCGAACACTCAAAGTGTCGAGTCTGACAAGTCAATGCAGAATAAGCAGATAAAACATGCAAGGGAGAAGGAAGTCTCCAGAGATGAGTATGAAGATGTTGCAAAACCTTCCCCTATTGAATCGCAAGCAAACACTGGAAGTAGGAGGAGATTAGTCTTGAAGTTGCCACGTCGTGATGCAAAAGCCATTTTGTCTTCTGAAAGAACAAGAGTTGAATGTGATGAGCAGGATGGTCTTGTTAAGTCATTGGCTAAAGCAAATTCTGGTTTAGGTAACTCTAATAGAACATACAAGCCAGCACATATTT
The DNA here is from genome assembly GCF_000442705.2 of Elaeis guineensis. Lineage (NCBI taxonomy): Eukaryota > Viridiplantae > Streptophyta > Magnoliopsida > Arecales > Arecaceae > Elaeis > Elaeis guineensis. The sequence goes on from NC_025997.2 coordinate 17,000,484, forward strand.
CCAGTAACACAGCTGATGATATCAGAGAAATAGGGCTAACTGAAAAGTCAGATAAGCCAAACTTGTCTGCAGGTTACCAGGGTAGCACAATCAAATGGGGAGAAGTAAAGTTGCGCTCTTCTAAGCGTCTGAGATTGGGTGATGCTTCAGTGACAGATACATGGCCTGCACGTAATGCATTTCCAGGTGGTCCTAGCATCATTGGAAGTGACACTCATGGGCATCTCAAATCAGAGGATGAGTATGGAACATCCTCCAACTCTAGGATCCAAGCTTATGGAAACAGTCTTGACAGAATGGGATACAAAGATAAAGCACAAGTTGAAGATGGTGTTTCCCAAGGATTGGGCGGTGCAGGAGTTGAAGAGCTTTCTTCTGATAGCAGGGAAAAGTCTTTGATACCTGCACAGTTATCACCATATATTGATCAACAGAACAAGTTCACAATCAGAGTCACATGTAATGGCAACATAACTGAGTCAACGACACGCATGGATGATGAATACCGAGAGAGCCCTCAGAACAGTGAATCGAAGGGTATTGATGTGCTGCTAAAAGGATCTGAAGTGTTGAATGATAATAAAAATGGTTATTTATTTAGCAGTGAGAACAACGCTGACCATGATCAAGTGGAGAAAAATGCTCAGCCCAGCTGTCTTAGGCTAAGGATCAGATCAAGAGAACTAGCTAAGGAAACCGGCAATTCATTTTCCAAGTTAAAATCTGTTGCAGTTGAAGATTGGAGGAGCTCTGACTGTGAATTAATGTCTGACAGTCCAACACCAAATGAACAAAATGTAGTTTCTGTGGTGCATGAAGAGGATGAGGGTACTAGTGGACAGAGTCTAGAGCATGGTGCATGGAATAATGCACCAGAAAGCTTGGAGATGTGGGCAAATAAAAATGGTGCGCCATCCATTTCACATGATTCAAAGCAGTTGCAAGCAGAGTCCCATGGTAAGATGTATAATGCTGTGTATAAAAGGTCAAAGTCATCCAGGTGTAGGAAGAATTCCGATGGTGATTTCCATGGAGTGGATGAAAGCACATCAAATTGCAACAACCAAACTGGAAAGATGAAAGCGGATCTCAATGATGATGTGGCTGATGGTGTCCGTCAAAGAAGATCCATGGGCACGAGGGCAAGCACAAACGAGGTTACACCTAAGGCAGGTAGTTTCCAAGTGAAACAAGGACATGGTTCTTTAGAAACATCCAGAAGTGGAGGAAGGTTGATATTAAATGGTGGCGATCAACTTCTATCTGATGAATGGAAGTCAACTTCACATATGACTGTTGGTTTACGGTCAGCTAGAAACAGAAGAGAAAATTATAGCTCTCGTGTCCCAAGACCTTTAGATAAGCGAAAATACCAACCATTACGGAAACTTTCATGGCTGATGTTGTTAGAGCATGAGGAGAGCTATCGATATATTCCGCAACAAGGTGATGAAGTTGCATACTTGAGACAGGTAATTGTTGTTTGTAATTTGGTGCAATATGATCTTTGCAAGTATTAAAATTTAAAATATATATCTAAGTTACCATCATCTATTTATGTTTGTAACTTCTATTTCAGGGCCATGAAGAATATATCAAAACTTCTCGTTCGCATGAAGCAGGGCCTTGGAAGTTGATCAAAAGCCTAAAAGCTGTAGAATTTTGCAAAGTTCAAGGCCTTGATTACTCTACTCTTCCTGGATCTGGGGAGAGCTGCTGCAAACTTACACTTGAATTTATCGATCCTTCTTCCAGTGGATTTGGTAAAGCCTTCAAAGTCACTTTGCCTGAGCTTGTTGCTTTTCCTGACTTCCTTGTGGAAAGGACACGTTATGATGCTGCCATTGAGAGAAACTGGACACACAGAGACAAGTGTCAGGTGTGGTGGAGGAATGAGGATGGAGATGGTGGGAGTTGGTGGGAGGGTCGGATTTTGGCAGTAAAGCCTAAATCTTTGGACTTTCTGGAGAGTCCATGGGAGAGATATGTTATTCAGTACAGAAGTGATTCCTCTGGCCAGCATTTACATAGTCCATGGGAACTTCATGATGCTGATAGCCAGTGGGAGCATCCCCATATTGATGACATGGCCAGGAGCCGGTTGTTATCAAGTATTGCCAAGATAGAACAAACCTCAATCAGAAATCAGGTGAACCAGATGTGCATTGTAGCTTCTTTTCTTTTCTTTTTTTTGACTTGGTATATGGATCTTATTTTATTTTATTTCCCTTGCCGTTCTTTCAGGACTGCTATGGTATTCAAAAATTGAATCAGGTAGCACAGAAGTCTGATTTTCTAAACAGGTACTACTATATGTTTCCTTTTTTTGGCAATGATTTTATAGTTAGTTGTGCAGTTTGTGATGCTATTAACTGCAGAAGTGAGGGATCAAACTTCTATTTGTTAATGCTTGTATTGACTAGGTTATTATAGTTCCGGCTGTAAAGTATATGTAGTTATCGTCATTTGTCATCGTTATCATTTTTCTGATTTGAGGGGATAATGCTTGCTGAGCTTCAGAGAACTGAATGAATGTGGGGCCTCATGCGGGGGCATAATTTGACCATGGTAAAGATGAGGTTGTTATGGTTGTGCATGTTCTATTTGGCTGGTTGAGTAGTCAGATGAATTAGTGTGGGTGTTTTCTTTTGTTGTGTGCATGTTGTAGTAACTAGCTAGCTTCGGGAAAGTAGGGAAGTAAAAAGTGATAAGACCCTGAAATGATTGTCACTTGTGAATCATCCACCATGGGTGAAAACTTGGATAGAAATGGTAGGTGTTGAAAGAAGCATGTCGTGTTAAGGAATATGTTTTCTACAGTAGAATCTTACAGGACTCAGAATTAAAAGATGGATGGAAGATGGCTTTTGTAACTGTCGTTATCATTTTTGCCTAAAAACCAGTATGTTTGGAAAACCACTTGCCATTCATGAATATGTTACCTGAGGTGCTTTAAGCTTCCATGCAGAAGATATAACTAGAGAGGGAGGGAGGCATGTCCAGATGATGGAGATATATATATATATATATATATATATATATATATATATATATATATATATATATATATATATATATATATATATAAATTCCCTTTCCATTTTTGCTAGAAATTTGGATAATTGAAATGTGTATATATATATATATATTTTAATTCCCTTTCCATTTTTGCTAGAAATTTGGATAATTGAAATGTTTTGGTTGCATATTTTGCCTGCAGGTTCCCTGTTCCACTGTCCCTTGAGGTAATCAAGAGGAGACTAGAAAACAATTACTATCGCACTTTGGAGGCAGTGAAGCATGATGCGTCAGTTATGCTTTCAAATGCCGAGTCCTACTTTGGCAAAAGTGCAGAGATGACAATGAAGATGAGACGACTGTCTGATTGGATCACACGCACGTTTTCATTATTGTAGGACATGGAACAATTTTGTAGAAGGATGATTGTTTCTGATGAGGTCTAAGCTGCTGCTTTTCTGTAGATAACTCTTTTTTAACTTATAGTTTCACATGCCAGCAGTTATTTACCCATTGATCGATTTTTTTTTTTTTGGGAGAAATTAGTTACATTTGGGAAGATTGTTATGAGGGCCCTTTTGGAGGAGAGGATGGAGAGAGAGAGAGAGAGAGAGATGGTACAGGGAAACGACCCACCAGATTCATTTATGTATAGACCCATTTCCATTTCCAATAAAGAGAAGAAAGTAAAGCTTGTTATTTTTCCCATGTAGCTTTCTCTTCAGCACTCTGATGCTTTAAGTGCGCGGTGTTCTTTTCTTTCCGTACTCGGAGTCTCGTTGAAGGGCATTAATGTGTATCGTAATTAGACGAATATGTGGTTTCATTGCTCAATTTGTTTTCATATGTGTCAACAAGCCATCTCAAGTTCCATATTTTATATTTCTAAAGCACTAGTTTCGCTTTCTAGTTAAATTATTCTTTTGCCTTTTGTGTCCCCAAAAAGGTTTATATTCTTGCTGCTATTAATGGGTTTTTCATTTTAGCATGACAATGAAGGTGTGTCTGTGTTAATTTCTGCCTTCGTCGTTAAGGCGAGTTCTAGCAACTGCAGGGCTGAACCTTCTTCTTTGATGTTATCTACGAACTTACCAGTAAAATCTAGCGGACATTAATTAGTAAAAGTGTTGAAACAATTTGCTGGACTCTTAGATGTATGATATTGGAAATCTGAAAGTAGATACCTGTATTTGGAAAGTTAATATTTTGTTTTGAGATCTATGGCACTTTTAGACTTTGGGTTCTGCCTGCCTAGTTCTTTAGAGATGTCAGGGCCGTTATCCTAATCGGTAAATGAGAAGGTGAAAATCAACGTGGTCCAAGAAAAAAGAATAAGATGAATTTTGCATGTTTATCACAAGGTAAACAGTACTGTAGGTTGGATCATGTTACTCAGCACATTGACGAAGCTTTTTGGTTTTTGATATTTTAGTTTTGTCACTGCTCATTTAGGATTTTTTTTTTTTGATCTTTTTTGTTGTATTTATATTAGAATTATATAGATGCTTCATCTTATCAAATATATATATATATATATATATATATATATATAAGTTTCAAGTTTGTTTGCTATAGGGCACATCTTGTTTAAAAATTCATCCAAGCGATTAGGTGTACAATAATTAGATTGAATTTTAGGAAATAGCAATAATGCATAATAATTAAAAAATAGAAAGAAATGTGAAGTTTAAATATAAAATGAAGTATGTGAAATACCAAAACAAAGAATCAACTAAAAAAGAAATCTAAACGTATTTCTTACGAGAAGTGCAATGCATTCTAAAAAATAAAAAAAGATGAGGGATGTAAAATAAAAAAAAAGCTTTCTAAAGAGTTAAAATTTATAAAATATAGAAAATAATTAAAAAATAATAATGGTCTCATAGAAAAAAGAGAAATCTGATGAGATCCAATACTTATTAATCAACTTGATAAACCATATCTCATGACTCCCTCTAACATTTATAGAAAACTTTCAAGTTAGAAGACTTTAAGAGTGAAGTGGAGAGTTGGTGAAAGAAGATCTCTAGGAATTACTATGGCTAATACTCAATCACTAATTGGGTTGAATTAGTAATCTGAAGTATCTCTTTAATAGTTTGGTCGGATATCAACCACCTTCAAGGATGTCAAGATACTTTTAATTCAAGGTTGAGTTAGTACATATTGCTAATTTATCTTTTTTACTCGAAGAGGAGTAAAGTTCAAATTGGGAGGTGCGATCAATATATGAATTATAATATTAAAAGTATTAAATATTATATTATTTAATCTTTATTAATTAAATTTTGATGCTTCTTAGTCTCTTCTGTAGGTAATTAGGAGATTGAGTTGAAGTCCAAGTAATGCCCAAAATCAAGCCTAACTCAAAGTCAAAATAAAGTTCAAAAGGAAATCCATAATATGGTCTATGGTGGATCAGGTCTTCACGTGATTCATAGCAATCCATAGGTTCATGGAGGTCTATGGCTCATAAGAAAGCAAAGTGGTGGTGTGGTGCATAAAGTAGAGGAGATCCACACTAGGTTGTGTGCATGCAATGGGCATGATGTGGAGCACGTAAGGGCTTAAAAGAGGAGGGGACCCACACGATGGACATCCTGGTATAACTGGGAGCATGGAGCTATGCATGGGATGCACGGTGGATCCATGTGCTGTGCAAGGAATGGATGTTGGGCGCGGCTTGGCTTGGGCATGCTTGCAGAGGCAAAAATAAAGGAGGGCTGGCTCATGAAAATAGGAACTCAGTGGTTTGGGAAGCATTTGGACGTGAACGTGTGGGACCAAGCAAGTAGGCACGATTTGAATCCGCTGGGTGTTTTGGCAGGCTTCTGTTGCAAACCAAAGTGGGTGGCATACGTTTCAAACGAGGAAGCTTCACGTGGGCTTCAAATGAACGTGCTTAATGTGCGTGGAAGCTGGCGAGCAGGGGTGAACACAAAAGCGAAAACTAGTGAGCACACGTGGATTCAAAAGTGCTAGCTTCACGTGGATGTGCAGCGGACCGACGGTTTAAATGCATTGGTTCATACGAAAAAAAAGCACAGGCTGTTGGATGCGAAGCGATAAGATGAAACGGGCAGAACAAACACGATAGGTTGTTGGATGCGATACGGAACAAATACGTGGTATGAAGTTTATAAAAAAAAAAGACCGCAGAGGATTGAAAGGGGGATTTTTTCAGGCCACAAACCGGCGATCTTTTTTTTTCCACCTAAAACCATTTTCATACTTCATCTAGCCTAACCATCCAAACACCCAAATTCATTTTGCTGCTGCCCAGAAGTCTTCTTAATCCCAAGATATCAGCGAGCAAAAATTTAACGACCGGTTAAATTTTTCAATTCTCAAAAAATTTTTGAAGTGTAATAAGCAGTATTTTTATTATTTTATTTATTTTTATACTTCTTCTTTTTATAAAACAAAAGATCCGTTATTAAATGTCTATTTTTTATTCTCTTTTTAGTTACCTTGTATGCATCTTATCTTGACTAACCTATACTGTAGAGGAACGGGTCGTGATCTAATAGGTATGAACCGTGTTCCCACCAGATAGGTTATATCTTGATAGGTGACATATAGACTCATTGCATCGAAGGAGGGTATTAACTGTCTGTTAGGTAACCAGGTGAAATTCCGAGACATCTTCCTAATTCTTGGACTACTTCTTGATAGCATTTGATTTACTTTGACTTTTGTTAGCATTATTTTAGTCAATCAATTAATTTCAATCATTCTTTAATTCTAGTACTTGAACGTAACTCAACCCACGATCCTCGTGGATACGAATTTGACTCACACTATCTATATAGTTGAGGTCAGTAATTTATCTTTGATCATCTCACGGCAAGGCGAATCATTACCTCTCATTTCTCAAATGGCCAAGGTTTTAAAATCAGCTCATCCTATGAATGAGAGGCTTTTTGAGGGTTCTTTTATAGGGTTATCCCTCATTTTTTGATCCTTTGAGGTCTTTGACCCAGATTATTGGAGATGATGTTTTAGGACTTCCAAGGATCCTCTTATGGAGTCACATCTCGCTTCTCGAATGATTAAGATTTTTAGCTCAACTTATCTTTGGGATGAGAGATTATCCAAAAGTCCTCTTATGGGGTTACCTCTCGCTTCTTGGTTGTTCCAAATCTTCAATCCAGATCATCATGGATAAGATTTTGAAGCTTTCTATAGTCCTCTTATGAGATTACTCCTCGCTTCTCACACAGTCAAAATTTTTAGCTCAACTTATCTTCGGAACAAGGGGCTATCTGAGGGTCTTCTTATGGGGTTATCCCTCTCTTTTTGGTTGTCCGAGGTCTTCGATCCAACTCTTATGAATGAGGTTTGGTCGGGTCGTTTGCTTAGGTCAGCTTCACATCTTGGCCTTCTAAGGTCAGCTTTGTTAGATTGGCCTCTTCAGGTCGGCTTTCCACCTCGACCTTCTCTAGTTTGCTTTATCATGTCAGCTTTCTATCTTGACCTTTTTAGGTTGGCTTTGCTAGGTTAGCCTTGTCGGGTTGGCTCTCTCATGACCTCAACCTTCTGATGACCTCGACCTGAGTCTTCATCTCATCCTCCACCTTGGGCTCATCTTAGCCTTGGGTCATCTCGATGTCAGGCTTGGGCTTTACTTCAGCCTCGATTTTAGTCTTCACCTCAATCTCAACCTTGAGTGCTCATAGATCTATGGACCTACAAAGAAAGAAAGAAAATAAAATAAGAGATGAGGGCTTGGGAGCCTCTCACCATGAGAGTTTTTGAGTTGTGTGAGTCTATCTCTCTTAGAGCCTATCCTCTTGGTTGGTATTGTCGAGCTTTTTGATATGCCACCGAACTGCCCTCAGTGATGGTGTTTATTACCTCGATAGTAGATTGATTTTTCATAGGTTATTCTTGCCGAGGTGGTTTAGGTAGATGAGGTAATTCAGGCAAAGCTTCATGTTGCTCTCTCTGATGCCTCAGGAATTTGTTTAATTGTCTACACCGAATGAACTCCTCAATCTCATCTTGCAGCTAGATCACATCGAATCGATGAGACCCACATCCTCCTTGCTCTTGATAGCTTCTCCTTTATCTCTATTATTATCTGAGGTGAGGTGGTGATGGTCGAGATGCCTTCCGAGGTGCCTGCGTTAGCCTGCTATATTGCTTGAATTGCCGCAGCAAGAGTTTGCACCTACTAAATGAGTATGTCAAATTGGTCGGAGGTCATCCCAATGATGGGCTGTGAGGAAGGCGGCACTTCTGGTTGTTGAACTGGCACCTTGATGTTGGCAGAGACCTCAACGGTCAGACATTGCATCTTGACTAGCCATAAGCTAGTGGCGTTTGAACAATACAATGAGGTTCCTTTGCGCAGGGCCATGATTTTTGGTTTTTTGCTTCTTCCCAAGTGTGGGCTGAGAACCTTTCCTCTAGCGTCAATCTATTGTCGTTAGTCTTTTGATCGAGATTGGATCAATCGGAGAAGAGATGTGGCTATGCTAGACGGCGACGGCTTGACCTACAAAATAAGTTCCTAACTGGAGTTGGTTCTGATGAGGATCCTTCAATGTTCTAGTTAGAAAACTTGAAAACAAAAGGGAAGGAGTGAGTATTTGGAGATAAGTGAGTGCGTACCTTGAGGGTCTCATTTGACCCTCTATTTATAGGTGAGAATGGAAGTGCCGTGATAAGAAAAGAGAATCAAGTTGTTAGTTTTATCTTATTGTGCAAGATATACATATTATTTTCTACTTTATTTGGAGAGATATGTCGTTATCTTCTTTCTTATTTGCTCATAGCAAGTTGTTTTGCAGATTTTGGAATTTTTTCAGTTGGCATAAATTAGGCAACATTATCGAATATAATGTTTCTCGAATTAGATTAGTCATACAAATACCTCAGTCGGTCAGAACTAAGGGTCGGCCACACCTGAGGTACTTAATATGTTGGTACTTAATATGTTGGTTTCGATTGAGGTAAGATTTTCTTCGTATCAACATTTGTATAGAAAAAAAGCAATTTGGATCACTGGCCACCAAGATTATTCTGAGGAGCTGATGACCGTGTCTATTTGCAAAGACGGTACATTTATAGCCTAATGCCGCCAGCTTGAGGGGTCGAGAAAGTGGCTGTTGGTTCGCTGCATGAGCCATGGGAGCTGGGAAGTGGAATGTGTGAATGGCGGATAGCTTGGGCTGACTTGCAGGACTGGCACATACAACCAAGCTCGGAGTAGTTGTTATGTCAGCGTTTCTTCCGTTGACAAACAGAAGTATAAACAGAAGAAGAATAGAAAAGAGGGTGAAGACGAAAATTTCAGAGGAAGAAGGGATACATCTCTAGGACCAAATGGGCCCTTTTTATTAATTTTCATGGGCTCAATTTAGGAATTATACAAATATATTTTCCTCTAATTAGACGATTGTATTCCTAATCAGAGGGATTCAATTTAAGAATTATACAAATATATTTCCCTCTAATAAGACGATTGCATTCCTAATCAGAGGGATTCAATTTAGGAATTATACAAATATATTTCCCTCTAATTAGATGATTGCATTCCTAATCAGAGGGATTTACAGCTCATTTCAACACTCCCCCTCAAGATGGGTTATAGATATCATAAAGACCCATCTTATCACGAATAAATGAAAAAGAAGGCACACTAAGACCTTTGGTCAAAATATCTGCTAGTTGACTAGCAGATCGCACATAAGGCATACAAATGATTCTGGCATCAAGCTTTTCCTTGATAAAATATCGATCGATCTCGATGTGCTTCGTCCGATCATGCTGTACTGGATTATTAGCAATATTGATTGCTGCCTTATTGTCACAATATAACATAAGGGGCGATGACTGATAAAGACCTAGATCCAATAACAAGATCCGCAACCATAAAATTTCGCACACGCCATGTGCCATAGCTCGATACTCTGCTTCAGCAGTAGATCGAGCAACTATATTCTGTTTCTTGCTTCGCCAAGTGACTAGATTACCTCCAACAAAAGTACAGTAACCTGAGGTAGAGCGACGGTCATCAAGTGATCCAGCCCAATCAGCATCTGTATAACACTCCACCCGTAGGTTGCCATGATTAGAATAAAGTAAACCATGACCAGGACAGCTTTTGAGGTAACGAAGTATCCGTGTCACAGCATCCATATGAACTGAACGTGGATCATGCATAAACTGACTTACCACACTAACGACGAATGCAATATCAGGCCGTGTATGAGATAGATAAATCAAACGTCCTACCAATCGTTGATAACGTTCTCGATCAATAGGAACACCGATATCAGCTACTAGTCGATGATTTTGTTCAATAGGAGTAGCAATAGGTCGACATCCCAACATACCGACTTCTGTAAGAAGATCTAGAATATATTTTCTTTGGGAGAAAAAAATTTCTTTTGAAGAACGAGCAACTTCTATCCCAAGAAAATATCGAAGATATCCAAGATCCTTCACCTCAAATGCCTGTGCTAGCTGAGCCTTCAAATGAGCTATTTCCTCAGAATCATCTCCTGTGACCACAATATCATCAACATAGACAATCAAAATAGCAATCTTACCCTTGTTGTGCCGAAAGAAGAGTGTGTGATCTGCATTGCTTTGTTTATACCCCATCTGAATAATTGCTTGTCGGAAGCGGTCGAACCAAGCACGAGGTGACTGCTTTAAACCATAAAGAGATCGTCGTAACTGGCATACTTTGCCCACTGTTTGAGCAGTAGCAAATCCTAGAGGAACATCCATATATACTTCCTCCTGAAGTTCTCCATGAAGAAAAGCGTTCTTTACATCGAGCTGGAACAGATCCCATCCGAAATTAGCAGCACATGATATAAGGGTTCTAACAGAGTTCATTTTTGCAACAGGTGCAAAAGTTTCATCATAGTCGATGCCATAAGTCTGTGTATATCCTTTTGCTACCAAGCGAGCTTTGTACCGTTCAACAGTACCCTCAGGTGTCTGTTTAACTGTAAAAATCCATTTGCATCCCACAATTTGTTTACCAGCTGGCAAAGGTACAAGTTTCCATGTATTATTTTTTTCTAGTGCTTGCATTTCTTCAAGCATGGCGGCTTTCCACTTGGGATTTTCTTTAGCAACCTTCCAGTTCTCGGGTATGGAGACAGAGGACAAAGAAGCTATAAAACTCTGATAAGATGGAGAGAGAGACTCATAGGATACAAAGTTAGTGATGTCATGTTTGTACCCTACTCCATCCTTAAGTCGAGTAGGAATACCAGCATGACGAGTAGGCTTCCGTAAAGCAATAGGAACATTTAGATCATCATTATCTAATGTAAACTGGATGGGAGGTATAGGAGAATTACCATTAGTCATAGAAGATGAAACCGTTGGGACAGGAGAGGAAGACCTGGAGACTGGAGAATGCGTAATAGACTCTGAGAGAGGAGATGAATCAGATAAAACAAGCTGTGGGAGAGTCTCAGATGCAGTTTCAGATGCTTCTCCTTGAGTGTCAGATGCTTCTCCTTGAGTGTCAGATGCACCATTTGTACCAACATCCACAGTAACATCCACAGTAATAGGACTCCCTCCAGAAGACTCCCCCTCTCGACCAGTTCCAGAGATAACGGGAGAGGAAGAGGACACAGAAGATATATAGAATGGTTCAGACTTCCGAAATGTTACATCAATGCTGATAAACATCTTCCGCTCAGTCGGACACCAACATTTGTATCCTTTTTGAGTAGCTGAATATCCTACAAAAATGCACTTGAGGGCACGAGCGTCAAACTTGCCAACCGAAGGTCGATGATCCCGAACAAAACAAACACAACCAAATACCTTGGGGGGAATTATAAAAGAATTAGTTCCTTGCAGGCATTCAAGAGGAGTCTTGTAGTCCAAAGTTCGAAGTGGCATTCGGTTAATCAGATATGCTGCAGTTAATACTGCTTCTCCCCATAAGAATTTAGAAACATTCATAGAAAACATCAAACATCTTGTCACTTCAAGAAGGTGTCTATTCTTTCTTTCAGCAACTCCATTTTGAGCCGGTGTGTCAACACACGTCGTTTGATGTATAATTCCATTATTATGTATATACTCCTCAAATTCTTTATTAAGATATTCTATCCCATTGTCAGAGCGAAAAATCTTAAGAGTTGCTCCATATTGAGTACCAATCATTTTATGAAAATCTCTAAATGACTGAAATACTTCATTCTTATTTTTCAATAGATAAACCCAAGTGCAACGACTAAAACAATCAATAAAAGTGACGAACCACCAATGACCAGAAATAGCGGTGGTCCCACAGGATCCCCATACATCAGAATGAACTACCTCAAACATTGCTTTACTACGTCGGCCTGAGTTTGGATAAGTACTTCTAGTGTGTTTAGCTAGTTCACAGGCATCACATACAAGCTTCTCTTTATATGTTTCAAAAACAGATGGAAATATACGAGCTAAGAGAGTAAATGAAAGATGACCAAGCCTGCGGTGTTGGAGCAACAGATCCTCCTTTTGTGAAGATGAAACAGTCAAACTGGTTTCTGAGTAGCCTTCAGACACTCCTCCCTTCAAATAGTAGAGCCCATTACGCATTATGCCAGTCCCAAGTTTCCTCCCTGTCTTTGGTTCCTGAAAGACACAATGTGTTTTGAAAAAAGTTACGGCACAATCAAGATTATTTGTAATAGCACTAATGGATAGGAGATTTATAGGAAATCTTGGGACATGTAGAACAGATGATAAGGATAATTCGAAAGTGCATTTGATAGATCCTTTTCCAGAAATAGGGGTAAAGGAGCCATCAGCAAGACGAACTTTATCACGACCGGAACAGGGAATATAAGACACAAAATCTCTAAAAGATCCAGTCATATGATTGGATGCTCCAGAATCAACAACTCATGGAGAAAAATTACTACAGTTAAGAGCATGAATTTGATCACTGATACCTATTTGGGCAAAATTATCTTGAGAACTGGCTGGTTGATTTGAAGAATCTTTTGTGGAAGTGCTGCTTTCAGAAATATTTACACCAGATCTGAATTTTTTCAAAAGTTGCATTTCTTCAACTGATAAATCTCCTATAGAAGAAAAATGAGCCTGATTATACTGACCTCGGCCTCTACCAAAACGACCACCTCCACGACCACGGCCTCTATTTGGACGACCATGTAGCTCATAGCAGTAAGCTTTGATGTGGCTCGGCTTATGACAGTGGTCACAAATTTTAACCCCACGAGGTCGAGGCTGAGTTTCTTGAGCAGAATTAGGAGTAGAGCTTCCAAGAGTATTAGGCTGTACCACAAGTGTAGATCGTATAGCTGTGTTCATAGAAGAAGACATAGTGGTTAATCGAGTTTCTTCACTAAGAACCAAAGAAATAGTTTCATCAAGAGTTGGTCACTTCTGTGTACTAAGAATAGAAGAGCGTCGATACTCAAACTCTGGGTTTAGTCCATCCAAAAAATCCACAAGTCGCTGTCGCTCTATCCATTTGCGAAACTCATCAACATCACCAGGATGAGTAGGGGTAAAGGGATTATAAAAATCAAAATCGTTCCACAACCTTTTTAATTCTCCAACATACTCTGTTACAGATCGGGAACCCTGATTAAGTCCTCGAAGCTCTCGCTGGATCTTATGGGCATGCATATTATTGCCTTTATAAGAATAAGTTGTGGCTATAGCCTGCCATAACTCATAAGCATTCGTTAGTGTCTCAACCGTATGAGCAACACTTGGTACCATAGAGGCAAGGAGCCATGCTACCACCCGAGAGTTATTAGAATTCCACTGTCTAACAGCTATCCCATCTCCTTCTAGCCTTTTTGCAGTACCACTTATAAACCCCTCAAGATTGTGAGAATCCAAAATTAGACGAACATGTCGCGTCCAACTTAAGTAGGTACCCGGCCCATCCAATTTGACCGGGTTAGTTTCTAGGGTGATCTTTGAAAACTCACTACCCGAGATACGAGATTCCATCATCCTAACCATTAACTTTTCTAAATCCTCCATGGTTAAAGGAGTTTTATCATCCATAAGAAAAAAACTTAAATGATCAAGTAAACAAGAACAATCTTGAGGGAGGAAATTGAAGTTTTCTCACCAACGATCTGAGATAAACTCAGATGACGAAAAAATATCGAATCTCTGCTTCCATGAAAGGTGCCTTGATAATATTCAGAAACTCCAAAACTGGACGCTCCATTGTTGTTCCAGAAAAAACAGCATCTAATAAGGGATGAGAACCGTTTTCAACCCCGTAGTTCTTGAGTGGAAACGGTGGTGGCGTCGATGGCAGCGGCGGTAGTAGCGACAGCGGTGGCGATTGCAGTGGCGATGGCAGAAGCAGCGACAGCAGTGGCGGCGTCGACGATGGCTGCGGCAGCGGAGGCGGCGATCATAGTGGAGAAGGCTCAGGCAGCGACGGCGGTGACGATGGCCGCGGCAGCGGAGGCGGCGATCATAGCAGAGCCGGTGATGAAGATGAAGGGATGCGAGAGAGAGAGAGTGAGAGATTTAACGGAAACGGAGAATGGCTTTCAAGGTTTGCAGGGATCCACAGAGAGAGCAGCGGCGATGGTTTGAAGGGGGAACAGATCCCACTCTGTTTGAGAGGAGAGATTTGAGTTGTAGACGATCGGCGGTTGAAGAGGCGGAACAGAGCACTCTGTTCCCTAAATAGGCTCTGATACCATGTTGACAAACAGAAGTATAAACAGAAGAAGAATAGAAAAGAGGGTGAAGACGAAAATTTCAGAGGAAGAAGGGATACATCTCTAGGACCAAATGGGCCCTTTTTATTAATTTTCATGGGCTCAATTTAGGAATTATACAAATATATTTTCCTCTAATTAGACGATTGTATTCCTAATCAGAGGGATTCAATTTAAGAATTATACAAATATATTTCTTTCTAATTAGACGATTGCATTCCTAATCAGAGGGATTCAATTTAGGAATTATACAAATATATTTTCCTCTAATTAGATGATTGCATTCCTAATCAGAGAAATTTACAGCTCATTTCAACATCTTCTTTTTCAAAAGTGATCATCAAGTAATCTGTTGCAGTATTATTTAGGATGGGGCCAATTATTTGTATCGCCAGAACAAAGGCATAAGGATGGTATTTGTTCCTGGAATCTTAGCTCCAAATTTTTAATTAAACTAGCTTATAATCCCATGCAATGCATATGATATAAATTTTTTAAAATAATATTAAATTTTATTTATTTATTTTATTATATTTATTATATATATTTTAAAAATAATTAAAAATAATTTAAAAAACTGTATTTTGTATAGAACGTGCATTATAAGTTATCGGACAAATCTTGTGGAGATCAGACGATCCTGATTCCATAAAATTCCTTCATAAATTATTATTTTATTATTTTTATCTTTAATCATTTTTAAATTCTTCCATCTCTCCATCCTCTTCTCCTTCATCCTCTCCTCTCACACCTTTGACTCTAGCAAGAGATTCTAAATCCATTTCGAAATAATTTGCCACGGGTTATAAGCTTCTACGGAAAAAAGAAACAAACTCCATCAGAAGTCTACTTCCCTGCCTCATGTGCCAGTCACGTGAGGTTTCAAAGTTTTTTTTTGGATTTTTGCTTTAAATCTCATGAAGGGAAAATAAGGGAGTGGGTTCTTGGGTTGCACCACTCCAAAGAGAAGCACTTCGTCTCAAAAGACAGGTGCGAATCAAAATGTTCTTCATTTTAATTCAAGGCACAAGGCAGCAATCTGAGTCCTCTTAATCCCCAAACCACCTTTCCCCCACCTCACACCAAATCCTCTTCCCAACAACCGAACCCCTCCACATAGGCATTCCGATGAATTTTCACTGCCAAATTAGTTACATAAACAAATCAGAAGGATTAGATTAGTAACATCAAATGATAATATGAAGCAATCCCTGACAAATCCAACGATGCTATAGTAAACATATACATTGCAAGAGCATGTCAAAGCAATGATTCGAGCAGAAACAAATCAACATGCCTGTTGAAGATATTAAATAAATACAAATAAGCAAAACTACAAAACAGTGCACAGCATATCCCCTCAATTTTACAAACAATAAAATTAAACGGAGAAAGAGTAAAAAGATTGGATCTTGCGTACCTAGAAATTAGATTCTTGTCATTCTCCCTGCATCCCTCACCAATCCAAAGGGAATTTAAATGATGGAGACCTTCGCTCCGACCTCCTCGAGCTGCTTCTTAGCCTCCTCGGCCTCCTCTTTCATCACCATCTCTCTGAACTTCTTCAGCAAGCCCTTGATCAAATTCTTGGCCTCCGCTGCTGCACCTCCCTCCTCCCCCACCTCCATGGCGTCATGGGTCTATCCATGGCTGCCCACCTACTTTCGGCCGACTACTCCCTCACCATCTTCCGTTGGACCACCTCCAAGGTCCAACCCCTTGTCGATCGTGGCGCCCACCTCGCCGACTACTCCCTCACTGTCGCTCGTGCCAGTGATGTCATCTTCCTCATCAGGGCCGTTCTTGATATTTTTAGACCTGGGGCCAAATGAAAAAATGAAGCATTTTCTATTAAAACTTAACAGGATATTTGACCAGGACCCGAAGCCTTCTCGATCCCTGACCCATCGAATACTGTCCCACCATGACAACCCTATCTTATTCGAACAAATAAAAATCGGAGAAAAAAAATATATATGTAGTTTCTAATTTCTACTTGTCTATATATATATATATATATATAATTTCACTAAGATCTTCGTACAATGATCAAAAAATGATCAACTGTTAAGATTATTCTGCAATATGAACAGGCATGAATGGTCTTAATTAGAATGACAGTTGAGATTAATTTGATCAAAGATCACTCATCTTTTTCATGCATTATTCTCTTGTTTATACTGATGGATACTTGACCGGGCCCTGGGACGGTCGCCTACTTCAATCTGCCCTAGGGCCGGTTCTGTTCCTCATTATCAGCTAGCTTGCCGATGTCCGCCGCCTCGCTCTCGACCCCACCACCGATGTTCTCTCGGGCCTCTTCTCAGGCTTTATCCTTGTCGATATGACCACCAACCCCGATGTCTGCCGTGTCTCTCTCAACCCCACCATCGACGTCCTCCCGAGCCTCTCCCCAAACTCTATCTTTATTGACATGACCACTAGCGACCCCATCCTCACCGTTAATATCAATCGCCTCCGCGACCGCCTAAGCCAACTGTGTTGCCGTCAATGGCCCTATCTCAAGTGGCGATCATGGGGTCCGGGCTCTATCAGAAGCTATCGGACGGTGATTGTGGGGGATGAGGAAGCCACGGGAAGGATGGAAGGTGGAAGGTCCGAAAACAAAAAACCAAAAAAAAACAAAATAAGCACTCTATCGGAAACACCTCTCCTATAAAAACCCCATGCACGTCAAATTAAGAACATGAACATTATCAAAGAACATGAACATGCAGTGGACAGAGGCTCGTACGTCTATTTTAACTAATATATATATATATATATATATATATATATATTTTTTTTTTTTTTTTTTTTTTTTTTTTTTTTTTTTTTCTCTAAAGTCATCGTGAACGTTCCAACGTGGATTGTTGATGGGCTGGTCCCAGGCCGCGTGGACGTGGACGTGCTAGCACGTACGCCATTAGGCCGAGACCATAATACGTGAACGAAGGCACACGCGCGTGGCCTTTCCCTCGAATGGGCGCTTGATGGAATAAGGTGGGATAAGAACCAAGTCCTTGTGTCCATAAAATACATTTATTTTTGCATAAAACAAGACTTTAATAGCTTATATTCATCTTCACTCTCAGAACTTTCTATTCCATAATAGAAGGATGTGAGCAATAACCCGTGACTCCTCCAACACACTCTCTACGGGCAGAACAATACAAGATGATAGGTTAACAAAGTATGCATGTCAGCATGGTTTAACTCTCAAATTTCCAAATAAATAGCGATCAGCTACAAAACCGAGCGTTCGTTACACGAGCTTGGAGAATAGCTCACGTTCTAAAATAGCCGTAAAAATTCATCTATAAAAAAAGCAAAAACGTATGACATGAAGAACTGCTATATAAGCGTAACTAATTTCTCCTTCTGCAGATGTGTGCCAACCTAATTCTGGCATGGCCAGCGCCCTGCTTGTATGGTTGGCTTCTGTTTACTTAATTAAACAGATCATTGTGGGACACCTGAGTAGCCGCAGCAGCAAAAACCAGACATGCCCTCTTTAAAGAAATACCAGGTGAAGCTTGCTTTCAACTTCTCTCACCTGCTCATCAGTGATTATCGGAATTAAAAATAGCAACCTCTAACTCGTGTTACCCTCATCTTTATCCAGTGATGCAGATAGGAAGTTCAAAATAAAACCATCAAGATCACCATCGAGAATGGAATCAGGGTCTGAAACTTCATAGTTTGTTCGGAGATCTTTGACCATGCGATATGGCTGCAGAGGCAAAAAGCAGATTAGGGGCCCTAAACTCCACAGTTATTAACCGAGAAATCGGTCTTTAGTATCTTACATGAAGCACGTATGTCCTTATTTGGTTGCCCCAACTGATTTCGGTGAGGGAATGAGTGTGCTCTGCATTCAGTTGAGCTTGGCGGGCCATCTCAAGCTGGTCTAGCCGAGACTGAAGCACCGCCATTGCTGATGCTTTATTGGAATGCTGTGATCTGCATTTTAGGGACTTCGTATCAGTAATGCTGTCACTATGTTGATGAAGATGAGAGTTTAGAATAATTACAGATGCTGTCAGGTTGAAAAAGACAGGTCATCAATTACAATGAAGCTAAAGAAAGCCAAATCCCAGAAGTTATATGCACAGTTTCTTAGAAATGGAACTCATCTGTTTCATAAGAAATTTTTTATGACACTTCCATTGGGTGATCCATTTTTCAGCCACGGATGACTTGCACTGTCAATTTTTTCAAATGCAAGTCCGCATCAAAGAAAAAAATTTATGATTAGTTGCATGCTTTCAGTGACAACAAATCTTTCTCATTGTCCTGTTAAAAAAGCATGGCAAAAAACCATATCAATCTCCCTGGATTTTTCTTTTGAAAGGTCAGCTTTAATGAAAAGGCCCTACTTAATGGAGTTCCGCTAGGTCAAGACAAGGGGTTTAAGTTTAAAGGAACCAAATCTGAGCAAGATGAGGCCAGCTTGAGCTTGATGATGATTAAATGAACCAGCCTGAGCGCCACTCAAGCCTGAACTGAGCTTGGAAGACCCTGCTTAAGCTACGCTTAGACAAGGCCATGTTACCTTAAAATCTGATTAGCTAGGATCAGGAGAAAGTCAGAAGAGAGTGACTGAGAGGCCAACAAGCTGGGAGGCTATGATGAATGAGAGGTCAACTGAGATGCAGACAGAGGGGGTGGTGGCAGAGGATTTGAGGTTGAACAAGGTGCAGAGAGAGGTGGTGGTTGTGAAGGGGTTCAGGATGAGCAGGATTGCTGAACCTCCTGACAGATAGCTGAGTTAGCTTCTTTTTGTTTTTGTTTTTTTTTTTTGGTTTTTCTGGAGTGTTGTGGAAGGTTGGGGTGGGGAGGAGAAGAAAGGACATCGGTTGAGGGAGAGGCCACTTGAGAGAGATGCGAGAGGAATTTAAGTTTAGGTCCAGCAATAGCAGGGTTCCCAAACATCTCGGAGTCAACTTCTTTCTGCACTACTATTCATTTACCCTGCATAATCTCACGTTTAACACATTTAGTCCTCTTTTTCTTTCTGCACTACTATTTCATCATATTAATGACATCAAGGTGGGCAGGTTGAGCCTCTCATTTTTTAACAAAATAGCCCTCTTCATATACTATGTCTAAGTGAGAGAAACAATTTAAGTGTAGCTGCAGAAAGTAGGTGTTTATTTACCAAGTGACATGAATATCAGAAAAATATCTTAAACTAAACATGTTAGAAAAAAAAAAATTATCGATGAGTGACAAGTCAACAGAACATGATTATAGCCAAGGATTCAAGTCTTAGCGAGACATCTCGCAGGACATCAAAATGGGATGCTATCCCATGTGTGAACAGGATTGTCCCGTTAGTGTCCTAGTATCCCGATCGACGTCCCGAGACATCCTCTATCCCAAATGTTGGGACTCGGGACAAAGCGGGATGGTGGTACGTTCCCTTCCATGGGAAAACCAAGATAGCTTTGTTCCATGAAATTTAAAACCTTGATTATAGCAATTATATTTGTTAACTACTGTATAGGACATCAAAAGCATTGACAGTCTACAAAACTTCATTCACACAAAATGATGGTGTTTATACTAATTATTGATTATAAACCAGAAGAACAGCTAGGATGAGAAAATATGAGACATGAAAATTACCTTTCATTCTGACACGTAGCAGATATTCCTGTTGGAATGTGTACTATTCTCACTGCACTCTCTGTTGTGTTAACATGCTGACCGCCAGCACCACCAGCACGAAACCGTTCTATACGAAGATCTGATTCTTTAATCTGATATCGGGTAGAGACATCACTCAGTATTGGTATCACAGCTACAGCAGCAAAAGAAGTATGGCGGCGCTTTGCACTGTCAAAAGGAGATATTCGCACCAACCTATGCACCCCAACTTCTGCTTTAGCATATCCAAATGCATTTTCACCTTCAACTTTGATTGTTGCACGCTGAAGAGATCAACCATTAAATAAATAACACTCCACATTACTGCATAAATATATTCAGAACTACTAAAAGCTCACTGTAAGTTTATGCAAAAGGAAAAAATTATTTTTACACAAGCACAGATTGAGTTTATAGGATCTGCAACAAGTGACTGTATATTCCAGAACAGGCAGAGAACATGGTTTGAGAATGACATCCATCCCTGAGTTTCCTGTTGGCCATTATGACAGGCATATAAACAACATGCATGCCATCTTAAGCATCGTGTTGTTTCGTAGCTTTAATAATGCATTTTCAAGTATGCAGATGGAATAAATCATGCCAAATTACATATACTGGAAGTCATTAATCTTGAATTTTGGAGAAACTCAGATATTGTCTCAAGTCAAATTGCTAAAACAAAATTACCTTGAGGTTTTTCTGAAGAGTTTATAATGTCCACATGTTTATTCACCAATAAAAAAAGTTGTCCTTTTTTTTTTTGTAATGATGAACATGAACCAAACAATGGAAAAGACAACAAGTTAAGAAAATGAACCTTGATTCCTGCTATCTCACCAGGCATTTCCTCGAGCACTGTGACTGCAAATCCATGGCTTTGAGCCCACATCTTGTACATGTTCATAACCATGGAAGCCCAGTCCATGCTCTCTGTTCCTCCAGCTCCCGCTTGAACCTGAATCACATTATCAACACCCTGAGTTCTTAAAATTGGAAAATCAAAGAATTCAATGATCTTCAAGAGCATGAGAAAATATTGCATTTTTTATGTGAAAGTATTTTTACTAATGCATATGCTAAAAATGATCGGGAAACAGAAGCAAATGCCTCCAAGAAATTTATGACAAATAATAAAGCAACATATTGAAAGGCCATCACTATAGTGTAAGCTAGAGGGAATTGGTTGAGTGGGGATAAACTAAATGTTAAATCAACAACGGCTCAATGAGGACAACTAAAGAAATCTATGTCAGAGAAAACTGTAAGTTCTCATCACTTGGAGCAATAATCCCAGGAACTATAGGCTATTTATATCTAAATTTGCCTCGGAACTCAAGACTATCCCATTTCATCTGCTGCAACTTGAAGTAAATCAATACACCCTGCACTGAGGAATGTGTGCTAGAACACATTGTTACATAGCAATATCAAAAATGTAATGCAGTTCAACTTTGTTGCTACTGTCTTCATTGCTTCACAGTTGATCATCAATATAATATAATAGACAGCCATGAAAAGGAGACAAGTACATAAAAGGGGTCTAAGTGATAGATACCATAAACAATTATGCTATGCATTATTGAAATACAGTTAATTCATTCAGTGTTAAAAGTGCATGAGTCAGTTCTAGATTGTAGATGACTTATGGCGTGAGAAATACCTTCACCAACTTTCCATGTTATAGTAGTGTGAATTAAAGATGTCTCTGAGTGTATGAATCATAGTTGCAGTTTGCAGAATTTTCTTCCAAATTTCATTTCTGTTGAAATATGATTAGACATCTAAACCAGAAGACTCAGCAATAATTTTTAAACCCCAAGAATTGAATAAAATTATTTGGGAAATTTGAAGTAAAAGGAAGATAAGAATAGATGACAGAGAATAGTAAGGTTTCCAAGCATTGAAACTATATCATCCTTTGGGTCTTGTCCAGATCATTAAGAGTGAAACATGTACTTGTCCAACTAAACAGATTACATTTGGGGCATTTTGATCTATGGTTTAAGTATTACATGGAACAACGGAAGGGAGGGGTTTGGGGCAGAAAAATGGAAAAAGTCATATGCCTGCCAACTGGCTGTGTTTTAGAAGTCCTAACCTATAGTGCATAATTTAAGATCGATGATTTGCCAATTTTGCAGATGTGATCATGCTTCAAAAAACTCTATTGATGCTTTATGATGTAGACCCTATATTTTCTACCTTTTTTTCTATAACCATTTCACTTTGAAGCCTCTTTTGATAATCATAGATCAAGAAATTGCAAAATCATGTATTAAGATATTGAAGAAACAAAAGAGTATATATGACCATATACATGCTAAATACATAAGGCTGGACATCCTAGATATATGAGGAAGAAGAATAAAATAAAAAAAAAACAGAGCTTTTTATAATATTAACTCAGTAACTAAGTCCGGAGAACAATGTAAATTCATGTGCTGCAGTTAAAGTGCTAGAGAACTCTAAGAAACAAGAATAACCTCTATAAAGCAAGAGCATGAATCACGGTCCCCAGATAACAATGCTTCAAGTTCTTTCTCCTTTGCATTTCTTCTCATACCGAGCAGTGCTTTCATAGATTCCTTCACAGACATACAAAGACAAAATAAAACTTGTCAATGTTGCATGTATCAAAGGAATAAAATAGAAAAAGGAAAAAATTAACATACATCGTTAAAACTCTCTCCAAGGACCAGAGAAGAACTTCTTAGAAGGTGATCAATTAAAATAATCAATATATAACAGTCATCATGATATGACTGTTTCTACCAATACGAAATCAGCAGTGTTGTAATGCGCTCATTTCCGACCGGATATGCATGCCTAAGTTTAGCAAATCCACCTCTGGAAGCTGATATGGTATTTAAGAGGCAATGTTCTTTCCTTGAAAGGTTCCCACTTGGTTCATGTGCTCAAAGAGGAAGTCAATATGACGATGAAACAGACTGGGAGGTTTTTGTAGCAAGTTTTAGCATATTTTTTTTTGTCTATCTAACATACATCCACAGAAAAATACTTGGAATTTTGGACAGGCAGGATTTGGTATTAATGCCTAGTGATGGGGCCATAATTCCAGTCAAAGAACATAGAAAACAGTTGAGGACTCAAAATAAGATAGGTAAGATACCATATTGAGGACTGAAATATAGATCATGCAATGTGAAAACAACAAATAGATATATTTTGCAAAATAAGCCTATAATAACATCTGCCTCCATCATTGATTACTATCATAAAATTTGTTTGCCAAGATTAAAGTTGGAAATAGAGTTTCAACTAGAAATAAAAGGTAATACACAGAGCATCAGAATTATATCAGTAACAGAACAGACCAAGAAAACATGGGGTATGATATTTAAGTGAGAAGTTCAGGTGATTTATAACCACCCACATTAATACATTAAACATGAGTCTATCCCTGCAAAATGAACCATTTCCGTGATTTACCTGGAATATCTGCCTTGTCACCAAACACCTAACCATATCCGGGAAAAAAAAATTCCATCTACATTTCTCCCTGGAATCAAAATTGAACAAGGAGCACATAAAAATACATTCCTAGAAGCAAGAGCTCACCAATTCCAACTCTTTATCATCCTCTTCACGTGCAAGCTTCAACAAATCAATGTGCTCAAGTAGCTCTTGCTCAAATCTGTTTACATCCTTTATCTTACCCATAAGTTCACCATGCTCACGGCTAATTCTCCCCGCATAAACAGGATCATCCCAAAGGTCCGACTTGTTCAGTGCCACAGACAATTGTTCCAACCTGACAATCATATTTCTCCACTGCCAGCAAGAAAAATACTCTAATATCAGAGCTAAATACGATGTCATATTTAAGCATGCATGTACATAAGTATGATTTCTCTTTTCTAGAGAGGTTGAAGAAGGAAGTACAAAAGCATTTGCTTAAAAGTCTATTAAAACCAAAGTAGTGCATCTAGACTTCACAATAATAAACACTCATTTCCTAAGGCAATCAAAAATATCGATTACCCATACCTATTAAGCAGTCTAAATTTAGTAATAAGATATAATTGCTGTGAATAAAACCATGAAAATATTGAGATATTTATACGGGAGCGTAATTAAACTAGTAGGCATCAAAGAAAGAGCAACGAGGCAAAGATGAATAAAAGGAGAAAAGGTCTACCTGCAATCGCTTCTTGATCAGCTGAATGGATTGAGCAATTGCTGCGGCATGGCTCCTCCAATCGCCCTCACCCTCATCAAGTATCGGCCAGCCCTTGGCGACGATGGCGTCCACCGTGAGCCCATCAGAGGTCGCGGGCTCTGAGAGAGCTGATGCCTGAGAAGAGAACCATCTGAGCTTCGGAAGAGAAGCAAAGTCCAGGCTTTTCCCACTCCCACAGGATCCATTGGACCCACGACAAGCCCCGAAAGTGCTAACAAAAAACGGATGGGAGGAGATCAAGGTTCTTGATTGGGATCCGGACAGAGAAGTAGAGACGAGGGCGAGAATAGAGCTCTCTCCATTAGGGTTTATCAACGGGAAAGGGCGAACTCTCGAGCACCATCTCTCTAGAGCGAAGAAGAAACCCATTCGCTTCACTTTCTCTACTGGTGGCCGGAATCGGAAGCCGGGGGGTTCGGAGTCGAAGGCTATTATGTACAACGAGGTTTGCATCGCGCTGTACAACGCTTCCCTATCTAGCGCCCTCGGGTCTGACCGTAGGTCCGAACGGAACAGTAAAGTTAGGAGTAAGACGAATCATCGATCCGAACCGGGTCTAGGCCCGCTTAAAGAGGGGGCCGACCGGAACGAGTCTTCGGCTCACCATTCGTCCTTCCTCCCTTCCCTTATTCTACCTGTTCTCTGCTCTTTCTATATTAGACTATTCTCACCCCCACCTCGTTCACAGAAACACCGCGCGGATCTCGCCGGAGGGGACACGAGAACTCCGATATTAGGCTACTCTCCGGTACCGTTCTCGATCTCGATCCCTGCGAAACCTTTGTCCTCTCTCTCGTTTCAAGTTCTATTTCTTAGAAAGAATGGATCTGGGATGTCTTTGTTAGAGATTCGTTCGTAAATCTCCATCTCCTACACTTTAATTTGGTATGCTTGATTATTTAGATGTTAGTTTATATCTGTTTTAAAGTTTTGAATATTTTGCAAGAATCTGATAGTTTACTCGTCCAGTATAATGCAATTGAAGTCGTTTTGTGGTTTTGTGGTCGATTTTTATAAGTTTTTGGATTCTTTGAATTGGTGCATATGAGGAAGGGCCTCTTTGTTCTTTGGTATTGTCTTCAGTATCGGAAGCCCGTTCGAGATTATGCAGCGCATACCTGCAACGATCGAGGAGCAGCTTCTTTTAAAGGCGATTAGGGAAGAATGCCCATGGGAGAGTCTTCCGAAACGGCTTCAAGCTATCCTGTCCTCGAAAGAGGAGTGGCACAGGAGGTTGTTTTCTTTAAGTTACATTATTGATCTCTTACACATTTTTTGTTGATCAAAAGAAGCACAATGCACCATTTCAAGCTAAAAAATAACATATATGTTCACTTCCATGGCTGATTTTAACTTCGGTCAATGGGTCAGATACTCAGTAACTTTGATATAAGCTAGTCCATGCAATGATTTATTTTTGGTTCTTCAAGTGCAGGATAATAGAGTATTGTACCAGAAAACGACTACAATGGAATACCTCTTTTGCACGTAAAGTTTGTAAAGAAGGAGAATATTATGAAGAGATGATGCGCTATTTGCGTAAAAATCTTGCAGTATGTTTGCATCCTGCCTTTTTCTCTATTCACTTGTTTCTTTGCATGTAGACTAGCTCGGAGTCTTCCTTTGCCAGTTTTATATTTTAATCCTTGTAGTGATTATGTGACCGAACCTCTTTTCCTTTGGAATCTGACTTTGAGCAACCACGAACCAAAACTTACTCCTTTGGTTTCTTTGTTTCCCATTTTTTCGGGTTTCATACTAATCTCATGCCATATTTCCAAGTCAAAAAAGTTGCTTTTGATATGCGCTTCGGACTTTGGTGTTTTATACTTTTTTTTTTACCTTTTTTGTTTCATTGCAATACTTTCTATTTATCAATTGATCTTATTCACTTAATATTGGTGTACTTGCAGTTATTTCCATATCATCTTGCAGAATATGTTTGTCGAGTGATGAGAATTTCACCATTTAGATATTACTGTGACATGATCTTCGAGGTTATGAAGAATGGTAATGTCTAATACCTTTTGATAGATATTGCCCTTTTTACATTTCTTTTTCCAGCCATGTCCTTCCTCCCTTGTTTGGCTAATGAACCTTCCTTTGTATGTTCTTCTATAAGTATTCTTAGTGCAATAGTTTAGATGGCAGAATAGGAACCTCTTATACTTTTATACAGGTTCCATATGTATGATTGTGATTCTAGTTAACTGTTTCTTAAGTTTGTATTCCAATGTTTCATTAGATCTTGTTCTGCAATTTCTGTACCCTG
Organism: Elaeis guineensis; assembly: GCF_000442705.2. Lineage (NCBI taxonomy): Eukaryota > Viridiplantae > Streptophyta > Magnoliopsida > Arecales > Arecaceae > Elaeis > Elaeis guineensis. Next base: position 17,027,326 of record NC_025997.2, read on the forward strand.
TGATTCATCAGAAGAAAAATGTTTTATTCATGTAAACAAAAAGCTTATCAGGTGACAGATTTACAATAAGTTATATGGTGTTTATTAATTGACATGATTTTTTTAAAAAAAATTCTTTTACTTGTTTTGGAGTATGCTGTCATTGTGGTTGGGCTCTATTATGGATTTCTGACTGCATTCTCCATGGGGACCTCTTCTCTTCTTCTTCAAGCTTGGGTTATGGAAGAAGGAATCAATAAGGAGGTATTAGTAACAACTGGTTTTATTGTGGGATAGTTCATGATGTTCTTATCGATCTATAATGTGCCTTTGCATCTATCATTGGGTAGACCTTATACGATAACTATCCTAGTTCTATTGTATCTTTTGTTTCATCTCTTCTGGAACAAACACAAAAACTTTTTTTTTGTTATGAATCTACTACCAGAATTTACCGTTCAGTGGTCGATTGTACCATTTACTCTAGTTTTGTTGCAAGAAATTCAGAGATTAATCTAGGCTTCATTTACACGGTGTATTCTAGATTAAAAGTTAGTAATTCACTGGCCAAACAGAAGACCTGGAATTATCGGATTGTGCAATGTCTGATTACTTTATTGGTAACCAGTACCTTCTTCACATTATTGGCAATTTCTAATTGTAGTTAGTTTTTGCTGAATGTTTCTGCATGTTCACTTCATATTGGCTACTCAATTACAGCCTCTAAGGTGCTGCCCCCTGTGATTCATCATTGGTAGTTAGTAATAAGTTCACCTTTTCATTCTTATGCTTTTGCAGAAATCTTGAGATGCATGCTTTTCATGTAAATCTTTGTGAATAACGTTCTTGTCTTGTATTCTTTTTTTTTAACCCTTGTTCTCTTATAAGTTAGAGAGAGATCTTGTTCAAGTTAATCCCACTTTCTTTCTTACAAAATCATCTGAAATCACACTACTAGACAGATGGGCATGCATTTCCATAGGAGCTTCTAGAAGTTTAGAATTCTATAGTCTGCTTATGGACATCATTTGGAGGTTCATTTCATTTTTTGCTATCATGACTGGAGAAATGTTAATCTCATTTATTGATTGATGGATTGATGGATCGACCCATCCATCCATCGATTGATTACCAATGGTGTGGTACTGCCTGATTTTATCCACTTATTTAATTTTTCCTCTTGAACTTTCTTCTCTTTTCTCTGCTATATATTCATCTTATTAGACTAGAAAGTAGGTAACTGTTTTGTGGAAATTTGTACCTGCTACTTGCTTTACCTAACAATTAGTCTGCATGAGTTCTAATGTTTGAAGAACTTTTGCAGAGCAACCATATGACAGCATCCCTAATTTCAGTGCTGCAGATGCCTTGAGGATTACAGGAATTGGAAGAAATGAATTTATTGATATTATGAATAAGTGCAGATCAAAGGTATATATCTCATAAGCCCACATCAATTGTATGCAATAGATGGATCGTACTTTCAAAAAAAAATTGTTTCAAAACTTTGTACCTATTCTTGATTCATTGACTCTTCTATATATGTTGAAGCATAAAGATTGCCATGTTGTTCAATGTTGGTCCATAGACAATTTACATAATTTTGAAAGTGATAGCTTGTGCTTATGCATAATGTGAGATACATCTGCATTCTTCAATATTTTTTCCCACAAAAATAGTGCTTCACAAGTTACATAGCATATTGACTGCCATTGTGCTTAAATGGATTTGATTGACCTGCTGCCAATATGGATTTGAGCTGAAGTTCTGAAGTGATGTTATTTGGATTAGGCTTGGATCGAAAAATATGAGCCTTCTGTAAAATGGATTGGATTTGGATCATTACCTACCCTAATCTGGACCTAAGGAAACCTAAACTTACCCAAAACTATTACCTTATATCATATTTTATTGTTCCAATTTTAGTACCCATGCCAATACATTGCTGGTATAGTGTCGGTACAAGTCAGTTTGTGGTAGTAATACTCCAACACACCCCCTTGCATCTAGTATCATTTGCTGTCGATACAATACAGTACACCTGGTATAGGATGGTATAATCCAATACAGGGAACCATGTTTTTATATTGCATAACCCTCTAAAGTTTTACCAGAATAATTTTCTTTTAATAACTTTAATGTTGTTAGTAACCAACTTATGTTGTTTGCTATAAATTATATGTGGTTGTCAATCAAATGTTTACATGTTTAATTGTTATTTTCTTGCACAGTCTGTTAATGATATAATTAAGTAACCAATTTTACATGTTTTATGGTTTGTGTCTAGAGTATTCTTGACCTGGTTTGACTAAAGAGCCTGATGGATTAACAAAAAAAAAAAAAAAAGAAATCTTTAACCTGATCCAACCTGACCCAAATGAAAGTGGATCAGGCTTGGATTCAATATTCTGACCTGATTCAAATATGGATTGGATCTGAGGTGTGCTAATTCCCGATCCAACTTGACCTGCTTTCAACCCTTTCTTTAGCTTCTTTTATATTTTCACTTGCTTGATATATGAAATTTGTACCACTGCAACAGTCAGATGTTGATATCAGGTAGAATTCTTTCTTGCTGTTTTTGGTATTTCCCTTTATTGGTTGGTAGTTTCTATCATTTTCTCTTTGAACGTGAGAAAATGCATGCAGTTGGAGTGGATGCTAGCAGCTAGTGCACTTTAGTGTGTATAAGCTACATAGCATCTATGCCTGGACTCAAGTTTCGTCGAACCTTTCCCTTTATACTGAACCTTGTGTAAGATTTTGGTTAAATTCTAGACTTTATTCCTTCAATGAATTGTACTAAACCAAATCCGATCTTGTCAAAATAACTTGGCTTCCAAATCATCGATTGGACCTTAGATAACTTTAGATTGACTAGTATTAGAATTACATCCAAGTTGCTTGGATCCAAATCAATATCATGGACCTGAACACTGATTGGGTTGGGATTACATCTTTTGAGACAGCCTGAACCCAGCTCATTTGTAAGCCTATTGAGCTTTTGGAATTGGGTGGTTTTTTTTCGTTGGTGGGCTGGATATATTATATATTTTCAGTATAAATACATCCATTTGAATCTGAGGACAAAATTTCCAGGAGTCGAGGAGCAGCCATAAATACATAATCCCCCACTACGTTACTAGGGTGAGGTTGGCTGCATAGGTTTCTATTCAATCAGCTGCACTGTTTGCCTTCCTATAAATGTGCGTTACATCATAATAGTCTAGAAAGATGACCATCTGCCAACAGTCCTGTAGTAGGGGATGAGCACCACCACCATTAGATACCATGTTTGACAACCACTTAATCACTGTTCTACAGTTCCCCTCTAGCACAGTGTGTGATGCACCTAGGATCTTAACAGTATAGGTCAACCCTTTACCATGCTCCTAGAGTTTAGCCATCAGAATAGTTTTTTCAAATATCTGAGTGCCTCCTGCATCAAGAAAAGAGCAGCTATGACTCCTGATAATGAAACCCACTGCACCATGGGCTCTCCTATGATGCACACCTTCATCAAAGTTGATCTTGAGGAAGGAAGGGTCCAGTGGCAGACTCGATTTCCTCAATCCTTTTGAAAATGCTACCCACTATTGTTTTGTTCCAATGCTGCAGTCTCCTCTTGTAACCTCTACTTAATGATCACTCATTACATGACATCACCCTTGACTGGAACACTCCAATTACCATGAACAATATCCCATGATTGGGGGTAATAAAGCCATAACTTTTCAATGTGAAAAGGGGGTTTCTGAGATGTAGCCAAAGAGAGATCAACAAGAATAGGGCAATGATCAAATGCAATATAAGGAAAATGGTATACTGGGTAGTTTGGGAACTTCTAAATCCAGCTCCTAGTCGGAAAAGCTTTATCAATGCGGTCCCATACTCTGGCCTGATTGCTATGATTATTATGCCAAGTACACTGCTAAATACCTGAAATCAGACAGCTATTAAAAGATATGAAGTTATGGAATTCTCTAACTCCAATCTTTTCATAGTATGGTTTATCCTTGCCCCATCTCCCTTCTTAGCAGGCCCATCAACACAATTGAAGTCTGCTGCAGTCACTGTTGGCAAACCTTGGTTTATCAATGCAAAAGCTTCTGACCATTGGATTCGCCTTTGCCTATATTCTGTATCTGAATATGCTGCAAACAAAATCCATGGCTCTATACCAGGTTCCATGGTCACAAAGACTTCCTGCTGGGAGCAGTTGTTGAAAACATCCCACCTTTGCAAAACCCTGTTGCAAAATTTCAACGGTACCTCTTTTCAGCCGTTGCAATTCCACGGCATCGAAGCACCAATTGGGGGCAATTGGCATCCGGCTAGAACACACTTTGACCAGTCAAGCGAGTTTCAAGGAAAACACATATATGGGGGTTATGTTGCTGGATCAATCGCCTCACCACTGGGTGGTTTTTTAGTTTTATTGCTTGAGCACATTTGTGAGAAATGGTAGAACTCGTATTCTCAAAATGATGACAGAAGATACTCATCCAAATTTGAGTAGTTATTATTAGTTGTTGTAATATGTGCTATGTTAGGTATGCAGTTGGTCTATTAACTCTATTCATTGATTTTGTTTAGCTTTTGTCAGAGTTGTTGCTGTTTGAATGTCATTTGTCCATTCATATTATTTGTCATCATTAAGGGACCAATATGGACTGAGAATTAGAATCTTGGTTTGGAATTGCTTATCATGTCCAGAGTCTGTATTTTAAGCATTTCCATTTCCATCAGAAATTGTATGAAATTTGGGAACTGGGTACAAATTACAAAAAGAAACAAAAGACTGCAAGAAGTGGGAAAACAAATCTATAAGCAAAAGGAGCAAAACCACTTTGATGATATCCTATTAACTTGGGCTGCAATAGCTATATCTTTTAGCAAGTTGGAGGTCTACACATTAGTCTTCTAGTGTGTGACAACATAATACAAATGCGAATACCAATATAGTCTTAAATTTAACATTTTCACCTGGTATGGGTCCTCAAACAATAAAAGTATAATAAGAATGGAGGGACTGTGAGGGACACAAATTACATTAAGTATGGCTTACTTTACATTTGCTTTAAGAACCTTAGTTGCCTGAATTCAGAGCAAGTGTCAGAGGGGTGATTTAAAATGAAGAAATGGCTAGAAAGAAGCAATACAAAATTATGTTAAATCTTACAAAATAATAATATTTGCTCATTCAGCTAGTTCATTGATAAATCATAATATAACTAATACCCTTATAGAACATTAGGAGCAAAACTGTGGCTAAACTAAGATTCAAATTGATATGATTAAGCAATGATCAAAGTTGTTGAACTAAAGATGGGTGGAAGTGCATGGAAGTGGTTGCTGGTGATGGAGCAAGGTTTTGGAGCCGACTTTTATGCTTTTTGTGTGAAAAAAGATAGTCTGTTTATATGTTGAAGACACCATCAGTGTTTTCCAAACTCTAACTAGTGTTACATGTGCTGAAATATTAAGAATCTAGTCCGTCTAAATCCATCTAGGTGATATTGTACCAGAGCAGAGAGAGATCAGGTGTTGGGATGCATCCGAGACCCTGGGTCTCTATAGATAAGGTCGTCTTGGTCCTTCCTGGCCAAGGTAGATAGGGTCCATTGCTTCCGAAGACTTGGGATGGCATGGCATCCCAAGATACCAATTTTTTAGTCTATTTTTGTTTTTCCCTCTTTGTTCTTGTTTTTTATGGTTGTCTCAGGTTGTCTTCATACTGTACGGACCTGGTGCTACATCTTGACAATGAAATGCACACATGTTATTGACTAACGAAATCCTTTATGTTGTGTTAAATGAAGTATGACATAACTTCAGCCTTTGTTTTGAATAGTCAATTTGGATTCCCCATGCCGAGAAAATAACTGTTCATGTTGCAGATACTGAGTTGTACAAGCAGGTTCTGAACCATGTATTTGTAGAAAATGATGTTTAAAAAGTGATTCAACAGTCTCATCAGATTCTCATGATGTTAAGAAAATTCCGACCTACATTTTTTTATTTACATATCTTTACCTTTCTTATCATCTAATTACTGTGCGTTGCTCTCTATAATTTTATTGGTTTTAATCTTGCAGATCATTGCTAGAACATTGTGTAACCTTTGTAACTATAATCAAATAATGTTACCATGTCTAGTGATCCATAGTCAATTGTTTTTCTACTGCAATGCTCAAATGCTGCCGGTGGCAAAAAAATGTAGAGGATGGCATTTTAAACACTTCATAATTTGTGCTCAGCCTCAAAGTTGCTTTCTAAACATTTTGTTATTAGTATTTGTTTCTGGGTATCATGACTTGGTTGAATGCTTCTAGAAGGGCAGCTTCAACTTTGTCAAGGCAACCAGCTTTTCACAAACCGACCTAAGGCAGTGAACAAGAAAAGAAGACACATGAGAAAAAGGAGGAAGATGATAAGAAAGCAGGGAAAAGAAGGAAAAAAATGAAAAGAAAATAGATGACCAGTAAGAAGATGGAGTGAAGGATAAAGAAGATTAAAAGGAGGGAAGAGAGAGCATGGAGTGTTAAGAAATGAATAGAAGAAGGGAGGAAGAATTGGAAGAGAAAAGGATGATTAAATGTGGTAGTGAACAGTGAGTGAACACTGGTGGTTGATTCCCGTATGTCTCATCTATCTTAAGCTAAAATATGGATTGACCTGAGCAACATAGGAGTGGGATGAAGTAGGTCGATGGTTAGTTTAACTTCTAAGTTTATGTGAAATCTAATTGTTCAGGCCAGTTTTTATATGCATATATATTTTTAATCTATCATACAGTTTTGCATACTCTTTCTAAATTACTGCATAGGTATATTTTTAGGTCTTCCTCTTATGTGGGCTCTTCCATAAATTTGGATACGCTTCTTGTCGGGACTGACTACGATCTTTATTGTGCCTCCTTGTTGACGAGGACTGTTCTCCATCACCTTCCTAAGCTATCTTTAATGTACTCCGTCACCTCCAAATTCTTGTTAATTTCATGTTTCTGCTGCACATGTTGTGTGTCCACCTTTTGGCGCCCAATGTTTGAATGCATATGTTATTGCCAGTTTGTCTACCACATTTTTAAAGTTCTCTTCGAGCCTTTGTGGTTGAGTAACTGTATTATTCTCGAGGAAGTTAAAAGAATCAGAAAGTTATAGTGGTTATATGTAAATGCACATGTAGACTTGGATATTGGAATTTGGCTCTGCCTTTCAGAATTAGGTGAATAGTTTGTAGTCTAGTTTGTTTTTTAGCATTTTATTTAGTTAATAGAATCAGATAATATAGCTTGTTCCATGAGAAAGCTAGTGATGTTGTTCTTTAATGTTTACCACTATTCTAGTTCTGTTGTCACTTTTACTTGAGATGACATTTAACAAACATCTTCCATGCTGCAGCATCTTCTGTATTTGATGTGTATTACTGAACATTTTATGTCTAATGTTCTATTTTTTCACACTTTAATATTTTATGCCTTTTAAGAACGAATTTTAACTTCTCATGAGTTGGAATTTGTTACTTGCCTTGACTATTGCTTTTTGTTTGGGAGATCTACAGAAAATAATGTGGAAGCTGAACAAGTCGATTGCAAAAGAATTACTTCCCACACAACCTGTGGACTTCTTAATTGAACCATGGTGGGGAGTTTGCCTTGTTAATTTTACACTAGAAGAATTTAAGGTGAGTTCCATTACGAAAGTTATTTATTATTCATGAAATGTAAATAAACATAGGTATGTGACAATGTCTAGCAAAGGAACTCAAGGCATGTATTTTCATGAGGATTTCATTTATGTATATGGTGCTGCTTTTTATAATACTGGTAAATCATAGTTAATGTAATTGATGCTAGTAGGTTTTCTTTTTCTCTTACAGAAACTCACAGAAGAAGAAATGGCAACAATAGATAAAGTCTGTAAGGAGGAAGCAAATTCATTTGTTCTCTTTGATCCTGACATCTTAAGAGGTCTTTATAGAAGGGGATTAATCTACTTTGATGTCCCTGTGTATCCTGATGATCGTTTTAAAGGTATGTAATGAACTTAAACTACATTTGTTGTTCTTCTATAGCAATGCAATATCTCTTTTAGTCTTTACATCGTGAAACTTTGCTCAACTGTTCTATCAAGGACTGATCTTGTATTTGCATATGGCTTTAAATAATGATCTCTAGGCATAGTATTTATGTGATTCACGTATAGTTGAATTGCTGTTATCCGTTGGATACCATGATTCTTGGTCGACATGCCTTGGTTATGCTTTAGAAACCTAAATAAGTCTGCTACCGTAGGAGTTGATTTTTGCTGGATGTTTTTATTTTAATATTTCTTAGTTTACTTGTGTTACATCTTTCTAGTCATTTTAATGTTTCATTTATCAGCTTAAAGTCCTACATTACTTTTATTTGATGCTAGTCTTTATTTTGGGTGTTGATGAACGTTCTTTAGAGGACTGAGAAATCATGCTTTGTCGTGGCCTTGTGGGAAAAAATTAGTTGAACTATTATAATTTATAATGTTCATTTCTGTTAAGTTGATTTATGTTATGTTATTCCTTATGGTGAAGTATCCGGCCTTTCTCTCTTTTTTTTTTATTATTTATTGTCAAAATTTTATGGTGCCTATTAATTGATCATGTTATCCATAAAACATGCTTTTACTTTTAAAAGCAGAGCTTCAATTAATGGGAATTTGCTTGAAACACCAGATTTTCTTTCCATGCATGTAATATTATAAATTAAATGGTATGATGTTACTATGTTATTAAAGAAGACTTTTGTTATCATTCATTTTATCACCTCATTATGCTCTTATAGCATTTTTGGATTGCTGGGTGGCTGCCTCTAGTTAGATAATGAGTTTTTGTTTAATACTCTTCGCTTGCTCCTTGGAAGTAGTCGTATATTATGTTGGTGGTTTACAATGATGTGCTTGACTTGGAATACAATTTAAATTATGATTGAGGAAGCTGCTTTTGCAAGCTTAAAGTGGAGCTGTTCACTGGTGAAAAAAAAAAATGTGACGTTGAAGAGAATGATGTAAGGCTAAACAATAGCCACGAAAGCCAAGGATACTTAAGGTGTGAAGATTCATAGTAAACAGAAATGAGTTTTAATGGGAGGGTGTGCTATATGGATATTATAGCCTAATTATTTTGGCTTTTACATCCTGCAGATACTGTTGTGGTTTCAAATTGGCTATTGTCTTCAGTTTAAAACCTAGCCTTTTCTATCCACCTTACAAAACAAGGAAAACCTCTTATCCTACTTATTTTTAAATCAAATCTTCAAATCAACATATTTGAGCCTTAAAATAAAATTGTATGAACAATTGGATTTCTGTGGTCAATTATAAGCCATTTTGGTTTACTTGTCCCTGTTTTGCTTTTTATATTGCCGTATAGTTTTTTTTAGTTTATATCATTTCATTTAGAAAGCAATGCATATAAATTGCTATATTTTCACTTTTTGTGCTCCTGGTATATTGCATTAGAATTACTAGTTATTAGCATATGCTATCCATGTACATGGAAAATATGGATGGCAGTAAATTTTCCAGAAGGCTATCTATTGTTTTTTCCTGCCAATATGTATTTTTCTAAGAAAAATTTTGGTAGAGGAGTCCAATAAAGGTTTGGACTCTATAAAAGTTTTGACTTCGAAGTGGGCTTGGAGAGACTGTCTGCATAAAGACTGAAAATGATAGAGAATTAAAAATAAAAAAAAGGAAATGAATGTGTGCATTATCACTACTTTTGAAGTTCGGGTATGCCTGCCCGACTCCAAGAGTTTCCTTTATATATAATTGATAACATTTCATGATCAAACAAGACTTAATTAGTTTAATAGAAAACGGTAACAAAATGTAAATCATTTGTCCTTTTTTCTGTGTTTATTTTCTTGTTCACTTGTACGACGTTTATATCACTAACATATACTGATTCAGTTTCCAGGCTGGAAGGTTTTGTTTCTAACAAAGAGCAGTCATATGAAGATCCTATTGAAGAGTAAGTTCCTTGGAGTCCAATAAGATATTTCTAAACATATACTAACAAGGAATTTTTTTTTGGGCATGCCCATATCATTTGACTTACATAGATGTTATTTTCTAATATCATGAATCTTCTTGGCAGGCTATTATATGCTGTTTTTGTTGTCTCGAGTGAGAATGCCACTGTTGCTGAATTGGCTGCAACATTGCAGGCTGATCTTTCTCAGCTACAGGCTGCTGCATCATTTGCTTGCCGACTGGGCTGGGCTTTAAAGCTTATAGACCCAGAATCTATTCTTCAAGATTCAATAATACCTGGCTCTCCTAGTAATATACTCAGCGATGATGAAGATGGTTCAAATGCTAGTATCAGCTCAGAAAAATCTGCTCAACAAGTTCATGGTCCAGGAACAGAAAAACCTAGGCCAGTTTCCAATAATGCTCATGTTGCTTTTGTTGTGGATGCTAATATAACTTCATATCTAATGATGGGTTCTCTTTCACCAGGTTTGATCCTTTTACTTTATGCCCTTTTTTGTATTGCAATCTTGTTGGCTTTTCCTTGTTTTTTTTGCTGACCTGGGTCTCTTCTAACTTCTTTATCTTTTAAATATATTTGAAATATTGGCTCATGTTTATATTCAAAACTTGAAGATATACTAACAACTAGCTTGAGATGATAAACCTATCAAAAGAAAAGAAGAAACATTCAACCTTGGTCATTGTTGTGAGTTGCAAATATTCTTGATAGAAGACTATTGTTTGCCCAACACTATGTAACCTATATGTATCACCATATGATTTAAGAAGCCAAGCGAATTGACCAGGTATAACCAGCCAGATGATGGATTGATATTTGCACTTATGTGCTAACTAATAAAACTTATATTAATATTTGATTCAATCAAGTAATAGGATACATCATTCTGTTAGGAATTCTGTTCTCTGACTTCAAATAATAGTGTTAGTAAGGTGAAAATTGTCCCTTGTGTTTACAGTGCTTGTTCATAAAAGTAAACCAGTATCATAAAATCTGTATATACCTTCTTATATACAAAATGTGCAATATGCCTTCTCATGCCTATGAAGGTGTTTTAAATGTGTATCCGACAAACCCTGGCTTTTGAATATAGGTGTGAGGGCAAAAGTGTGTGTGTTTGCATAGTGTGAAGGATCATGTAAAAGATGGCTGTGATCCCATAAATCATGATTATTCAGTCTATTTGTTAAACATACTCCAACTCTCATACCTTTAGTTTGTGTTTTTCCTTCCTTAGTAGTCTATCAAGGAGTGAATATAGAAGGGAATCTTTATTAAGAGAAGAACGTAATGCAAGGTCTTACAAAAGGAAAGTGGGACAAACAATCTTCTGCATAAATATTTCTAGCACACTTGGTGTCTATCATTTATAGTGGAGAACCAGGAGGGCTTTCTGTTTTTCATTGCTTGTAACTGATGCATTGACTGTCCATATTTAGGAGGTCCTTGTGTTCTAGCTGCAAGTGTTTTTGGAATTAGAACAACAGAATTGTTTGACTAGAGAATCTTGAAAGCAGTTCAGTGCAAGTTGAGGAACTAATTGTATTTTAATGACAAGAATTATCTGAAATGAATGCCTACAACTGAAACACACATGATTGTCGTGCTAGGCATGTGCTGATTAGTGGCAGGAATTTGGTTGACATCTTGGTTCAATCTTGGTTGTCTAGAAAGATACATCTCTCTCTCTCTCTCTCTCTCAATCAACATTTTCCTGCATAAGCTATATAGGTTGTCTTGTTCACAAATGACTTTCTAAGATTAGATCCCAACTACTCATCAATCTTTAGTCTATGCAATCCTGTTATCAAGCATTGATTTTTATATCTGCCCATAGTTGGTAAAAATTATCTTTTTCAAAAGATTTTCATTTTCGGCAGCATTATCCAATATTAAATACTTATGATGAAGCATACCAGAGGCACAATATGATGGTTTTACGTTGAGCAAATTTTCTATGGAAGTAAATTATACATAGAGTAATTTGCACTGATGCATGTTTAGCACTTAATCCTCTAGTCGGTTCTTGGTTCTTCAGTCTCTTTCTGTTTATAATAATCTAAGCCAGTTTAGATTACTGCCCTCATTTTTTGCTAAACTTTTGCAGGACTGAAGTCTCATGCTGTGACACTCTATGAAGCAGGAAAACTTGGTGATTCTTGTATTGCAGAACTTTGCAGGGATCTTGCTACTTTAGAAGGAAAAAAGTTTGAGGGTGAATTGCAAGAATTTGCTAACCATGCATATAGTCTTCGATGTATTCTGGAGTGCCTGCAATCTGGTGGAGTGGCTACTAATGAAGTGGTTGGTAAAGCTAGTGATCAAGTTGATGTGGAGCTTTCTTCTAATGAGGCTACTTCCCTTACAGTTGATAGATATACCATTGAGAACTCTGGTGATTCTGACATTAATGAATCAAAGACACTCTACAATGATAATATGGAACTGCCTCAACTTGATTGCTCTGCAAATGAATCCAATGCTACAGAGGTTCCTCCTGATTCATTTTCAACCACTTCAACTGAAAGTAATACTCTCACACCAAACAACGATTTGCAGAATGGTCAGAACATAATGTTGTTAGAGGACCCAAATGCTGAAAAAACAATTCTGAAGAGAAAAAGGAAATACCGAGTTGATATCCTTCGTTGTGAAAGCTTGGCTGCTCTTCCACCAGCAACACTAGAGCGCTTACTTCTTAGGGACTATGACATTATTGTATCCATGGTTCCACTTCCTTCTTCATCAGTCTTACCTGGACCTTCAGGTCCCATCCATTTTGGACCACCTTCTTATTCTTCTATGACACCATGGATGAAGCTAGTACTATATACAAGTATGTCTAGTGGACCACTTTCAGTTGTTCTAATGAAAGGACAGCGTCTACGATTGGTTCCTGCACCATTAGCAAGCTGCGAAAAGGCCCTGATATGGTCTTGGGATGGATCTGTAATAGGCGGACTAGGAGGCAAGTTTGAAGGGAATTTGGTTAATGGAAATGTACTTCTACACTGTTTAAACTCAATGCTCCAGCATTCAGCCGTGCTGGTGCAACCTCTGAGTGGATATGATCTTAATAAGTCTGGAAGAATTGTGACAGTGGATATTGCACTACCCCTTAAGAATTCTGATGGATCACTTCCACCCATAGGATCGGAGTTGGGATTGTCCATGGAAGAAAGTGCCAATTTAAATTCATTATTAGATGATCTCTCAAGGAAAGTTGAGTTATGTACTGTAGGATATATTCGCCTTTTAAGACTTAAGAAAGAAAGTGAATCTGACATGTTTCTCCCTGATAATGAAAAATATGAATGGGTTCCATTAAGCTTGGAATTTGGAGTCCCCCTGTTCAATCCAAAATTATGTAGTAGAATATGTGAAAGGGTGGTTTCATCTCATTTACTACAAACAGACTCACTTAATGAACATCATGATGCAATGCAGAGTTTAAGAAAGAGGTTACGTGAAATTTGTTCTGAATACCAAGCAACCGGTCCTACTGCAAAGCTCTTTTACCGCACAGAACATGTAAGGGAGTCACCCCGCTCTTTGATCAACTATGCTAGTGGAAGGTGGAGTCCACTGGATCCTTCAACACCAATCTCTGGAGCCTCCAGTGATCACCAGAGGCTCAAGCTTGCTAATCGACAGCGATGCCGGACTGAAGTTCTAAGTTTTGATGGGAACATTCTCAGGTAGTTCTATAAAGAATGTTAACAACGTAAAATGCATTATCAGCCTATTACCGTCTGCTATTGTGTTTCTTGCAGTGCTTCAATAAACTTAGGGATGTCAATTACAGAACCAATTCTGCTACTCTAGTTCATAAATTGTATTTCAGGAGAATATGCTTCCATGTTTTCATATCCCTCCTGTCATTGAAATGTTCAATTTTTCTGTAATAGTGAAAGATCTGTTACAGGGTGAATTACATTACTCATTTATATTTTCTGGTTCCGACAAGTTTAGATGGTTGGGTAGGTTCCCTACATGCTTTCATACTAACCCTAGTTAAAAAAATAACCTTGTTCTCTTTTTCACGCGATGCAACTACTAGTTATGTTTGATATGCTCTTCTAGCTGTCCTTTAATTCCTTTACACTTCCGAAGTATGCTCACTTAATCTGAATTTCATATTCGATCAAAGTGTAGATTAACATAATATGACACCATAGGATATGAAAAGTACGTATTGGTGTATGACTTATCATACTTGTTATTTTGAACAATCTGTCTTTACTTGCAAGTACCCATATTTTGGCATAGTAGGCAAAAAGTCTTGTTATTAGTATGGGTATCGATTGTTAAACTACTTTATTTGGTTTTTAAAATAAATAAATCTTTAATTAATAGAACTTCTACCATATTGAAGCATGTGAGATTATTAATCTTCTATAAGTATAAGAATCAAGGTTGATGCCATTCCATCTAATATTTTAAAATTTCCTGTCAACAGGTCGTATGCACTAAGTCCTGTGTATGAGGCTGCCACCAGGCCTATTGAAGAATCAACTTCCACAAATGCAGTAAAGCTTGAATCAGATGATACAGATGGTAGAGAAGTAGTCCAGCCAGGTGTCAATCTATTATTTGATGGATCACAGTTGCACCCATTTGATATAGGTGCTTGTTTGCAAGCCCGTCAACCCATTTCATTAATAGCAGAGGCTTCAGCTGCATCTGCCTCTTTGTATGCAACCAGAGCTTCATGATTTAAAGATTAGTGTCAAATGGTGGGTCCAGAAGTTGACAGGTTGACATATTCTCCTCTACATCACTGGAAATGCGGTTGGCATCACTCTCTTTCAGTTGGTTGTTGGAATCTCTCCACCTCAGGATTTGGCTGTTGTGAGTTTTGGATTTTCTACTGCATACTTGGGAATTGCTTGTTTCAAGCATCTAAGTGTACCTATTAAGGTACGATGAGTCTAACTATATTTATGGGGTCACTCCATTTTTGTCCATCGATGTTCATGCAGGTGGGGTTTTTTTGATTTGAAAAAGAATTGATTGGGTTCCTTGAAACCCTTTGGAATGCTGTTGAGTCAAATTAATATATATCAATACACTTGGCCACAGAGATCCCCTAGGAATAATAGACAAAATATATGGTAGGAGGCACATGCCTAATGATTAACCGTTTGTTCAGATACTGGAAAACAGTTCATTATCTGACCTGTTTATGAATAGGTAGGAAGCTCTATGAGCATTTTGTTTATGGTTTTTAAAAATTGAAAATATAAAATTTTATAGTGTTTTTCATGATCAATGCCTGAAAACAGAAAAATACTTACTGAGGTTTCTTGCCTGTGTATTTGGTTATGCAAAATAGGCAGCTTTTAATAGCAGGAGTCATTGATCTGATTTGGTATGGATCAGAAGCAGTTAAACCTGTTAAATTTTGATTCATGAATCATTAAACTTGAATTTCTTGATCAGCATTACAAATTCTTAATTCATAGCCGACCATACATTCTGGCATTAGCTCTATTAGTACCATTCTGATAGGAAGCTTCCAAAACGTGTAAATTTGAGGCAATTAAATGTTGTAGTTCGTGACTAATGTTATATCTCCTCAGTTAAGATGGTCTATCATTTATTTTAAAAAGACAGTATCATTCTTGAATTAACTCTAATTTCTGAACAGAGCTTTGGTCCTGCTGACTCAGCATGTGCTTGCACACATATGTTTTCTAAAATGGAGACACGTTTGACTGTTAGGTGAAATCTGCTGTTTGATCATGTTCCTCGTTAAATGTGTTTTCTTATATATATAGAACTTTTATGTGATTTTGGTGTCAAATTTTATTCAAGTTTTTTCTTCACTTGTCTATGACTCTTAACCTTGAGCAAGAGTAAGCAAATTGTCCTTAGAGTGACATTCCAACACTTTGGTCTGGTCATTGAATTGATTTTTAGTCCTTACCTGCCAAATGAGACCCATGGACTGATCAGACAACACTTGAATGTGAATCAGGTGACCTATCTACTAGCTATCTGATGAAAGGCCTTTATGTGAATTGGGTGGCACTACCCAATTTCTCTTAGTCTTGCTTGTGGCTTTGTTATTCATCCATTTTGAAGCATATCTTGATTGAAGTGCCTTTTTTTTCTTTCCATATTAACATCTAACAGATTTTCTTCAACATTGCAGGGTCTTTTGCTTATTCAATTCCTTGTAACACTACTTAAAATCAGGTGAGCATGTCCAAGATATTTGTCCAATTGTAGAAAGTTCTATTCAAAATTCTTAATGAAGCTTTTGCTTCTGCAATTTTGCACTTAAACTGGAAACGCATGGTATCTGGTTGTGAAAACATTAGTGTGTCATATCAGCAGAGCATTTTGTTTTGCAAAAAGAATTGTGCTTTTGTATGTCAATAATGCATTATGGCACTTTTCCTTTTCAGAAGCTCATGACTTTTATAATAAAATAAAGCTGGCCGTCTGAAAAAAGGGATGGAGGGAAACAAACCAACTGGATGAATCTCTTTAACATCTTGGGTGCATCAGGTTTCCGATTGGAATAGGAATTGGAAAGGCCATATCTCTCAATGCATTTGGTTCATAGTCAGAATTGAAATCGAAATGAGATTTGATTACCAAATGAGAGTGGGGATCAAATTTTGGAGGATTGGATCATTCTGATGCCATTTGAAATCTGAGAGGGACTCCTTTGAATTAAATGACTAGAATGGAAGTCATTCATACCTATTCTTATTTTGTAGTCCATCTCCTCCAAACCAAATATACCTCTAATTTCTCTTTGAAAACTGAAAACTCCTTTAGCATTTGTTGTTCCTTATTAGATAGATGGTAGCTCGCAAGTGATCCACGTCACAGTTGACAACATGTGCTGCATGCAAGATTTTCATTTGATGTACGGATTTTGTCACCTTAGGATATATCTGGACATAAAAGAATTAAATGGAAAGCTAATTTTTTTGAAAAAAAATCTGATTTCTATTTTTTTTGTTAGAACATTAACAGATTGGGAAGTCTATGGCTGGCTTCCATAAAACTTTTTCTTTTTCATGACAAATTATTTTTTTGTATGGATTTCTCGCAACCAAATATATCCTTAGCTTTTCAAATTCCTTGCACTCTGTTGGATCGTGCAGAAGAACGCTCGGCCTGCTGGCTCTTTGCAAGAATTTCAGTAGGGAGCTTGAAGAGGGAATTCAGGCTGTGGCCTGGTATAATCTCCCAAGTTATATGTCTCATATTCTCATTATTATAATGGAAACTCGTATTTAGGAACACGAGGCTGTGCTAAGTGACTCCCCATCTGTGTGTGTGTGTGTGTGTGAAACGGCTAAATCTACCATCCTCGTGTAAACATCGCCCATTGCACAGTGACCCCCCATCTCTCTCCTTCAGAAATATGCGCAAAGTTTTTCTTTTTTTTTTTTATAATATATATCCCTATCGTCGTTGAAGCTGGATTCCATGTCTTGAAAAGATGCAAGGCCCGTTTTAAATGCAGGGCAAAAATATAATCTCACGTATTAGTATTCAAAAATAAATCTTCATATTTTTCTTTTCTAAAAATCCTAACTATTTTAAAAGTCTTATTTTGAGTGTGTATAGCACGCCGGATGCTGGAGTTTTCACTGTGAACTATCAGACTGCCTCTAATGTCTTCTCTGACCAACTCATCCATACCATCTCTCTTTATCAACATGCAATTTTTTGCAACTACCTATCTCTCTCATTTAGATCTTTGCTCTTATAAATCCTGATTCTAAGTAAACACACTTCATTCTTGTCTATGAAGTATAGACTGTTCAAATCACCATCGACGATAAAACATTTGCAAAAGATGAGAGGGAATGCACCATGGTCCACTGCTCCAACAAGAAATCTGCAAGGCAAATGCCCAATGCTAGCAAAGAAATTAAATTAAACCTAAGGAAGCATTCAGTAAAATAGGGTTATATCAATAAATTGACCTTTCCATCTTGAAATCCAAATGCTCACAGATGACAATAATACAAAATCTGTGGCTGTGTATTCAACTAGCTCCTGTAACATTTTATCTAGAGCTGTCACGGAGACAATAGGACCATTTAGTCTGTAATACCAGACCTAGTCTGAATCCATCAGGCCTATTTGTTTGACTCCGTCCAAAAGTAGACTCATAAAAATTTCAAGATCCGATCTAAGTCTAGCAAAAGCTACTAGATCATGACCTGAATTGACCCAATTATGTTCTTCTTTAAGAAGTCAAACCTTACATATTTTCACACTCATACCTTCTTATTTCTTCAAATATGTGTTGCCAGTATTTTTTTCTTTTTGTGAATTCATAATTCTTCGTACGTGTGTTGCCATTTTTTTTTTTTTTTTTTTTGTGTGTGAATTTGAACACTTGTCCTTGGTAAATTTTTCCAAGGATATAAAGGAAATTAAACTTTCTAAACATTACCACCCGCTGGAGACCGGGAACGTACACACCTTAACATATGCAGATCCAACCTGTAAACCGATTTTGCCCATCTAAATGACCGAACCCTTACACTATCAGATCTGTGAATGCTAGAGTTGGATTGTATTGGGATCTGGTGCCTCAAATTCGATTCATAGGAAAAAAATTCAATATGGAGAAGTCCAGCATGCAGACATGAAGTGAGGGGCCTACAAATATGGCCCAAGGGCCTGCAGCGCACGGCCCAGGTGGCTGCAGTGCACTGGGCCCGCTCACGGGCGCATGCAACCCAGTCGGGCATGCGGCCGGCATGCGGCCCGAAATGCATGCGGCATGCAGTTTATAATGCGGTCCATGGTGGACCGCAGGGGAAGCCATGTCCTCACCTTACGCATGGACCGTCGCGGTGCAGGAACCCAAAGTTATGGTGCACAGCGCAGGAGCGGGCGATGCGACACGCAATCAGACAGCCACGATATGTGCAGACATGATCTTGTGCAATCTGACGGTGGCGGTTGCATGAGGTCATGATTGGGCGACTGATGTGCGCGATCAATGGCTTAGGTGGCTCTGCGGGCGTGATCCAACGATCAAGGATGTTTTGAGTCCTAATGAAATTACGATTTTGATCCAGACTGGGTTTTGGACCTATAAAAGAGGTCTGAAAAGCTTTGGAGCAGAGGAGAAGTAGCTTGGCATGAGTAGCTACGGTAAAGAGCATCAACAGCAGCCAAGAGTATTCTGGAACGATTGTGAGATGGCCGTGAGTGCAAGGGCATGTTAGATGTGTGCCTTAGAAGCCCATCTTGGCTGATACATATCTTACTCTAGGGCATATTTTGTACTTGATGGCAGTCTTAATAACCAATCATGTCATATATATCCATGATTTGTCTTAAAAATTAACAAAGATGATTTTGTATATTCTCAAGGTATTGAGAATTTGAGACATACATTATTAGTGGTTAATTTCTAAATGCTTCCGATCGAAGAATCGTCACGGAAGACAGTGATCAATCCATTCAAAATCGGTGCATGGATCACCTCCCTTTAGGGCAGATGAGTCTCAAATATACGGTGTAGAGACACTAAGATGAGAGTGCAGATGGTTGTTAGAGAACAACTTGTACTGAGCGTGACCAATACAAAAAATACTTGGATGTCTACTCACTCGTCAGTGATCTTTTCGATGCTACAGTGTGTGACTGGTCCTTTGACTTGCGGTGTGTTGGCTATTCGCAGCGAGGCTATTTAGTTTGACTGCATGTTCCTTTTGTCCCTAGTCATTCAGGTCTTTGCTGTGTATGTTGGCTATTGTAGGTTCGGTTCGCTGTTTGGAGTAGGATGCACCTAGATGGAATTTATCGATCTTGATAGAAAAGGAGAAGTCCTGTGCGATTCGTAAGACTGAGTTCAGAAAATCTCTGGATTTAATGAGTTCATAAATGAACTCGAGTCGAGCCAATCTAGCATATGACTGATGATGAGGTTTGATGAGTTCTCCATGATCTCCGTCAAGTCGGAACTCATGATAGAGGGATTGTATCATATGATAACTGTACCTAGGGGTTCATATTTTTCTATTCTGTTGGGTTACCACTACATGTTGCTAGACATCACTAGTGGATCATGAGAATCACTAAGATCATTTTCGGATCAACGATCTTTGTTGAGGTAAGTTGGAGTCATTTCAACCCATCGAAAAGAGTTTCGATGATATGTCTCACTACCAGACAGAATAGAACCTGAGGGGTTACATACAAAAAAAGCATAACCTGATCAATGGCTTATATCATATTTGAATTATCAATCGGATTGATAGTTTGAATTTTAAAAACTACTAATTTGTAAGCGTTACAGTTTTGGCGGCTGCTAATTGTTAGCACGGGACTTAATTATAAATATTATAATTTTTTTAAGACTGATTAAATTATAAATTAAGTCTCAATTAATTTAAATAAATTTAATTTAATTTAATTTAATATTAATTGGATTCAATTATCCAAATCAGATTTGGATTTCAAGCTTGATTGGATCAGGTTTGACAGCCTTTTCGAATTCGACTCGTTTCGGACTCGATTTGAATCCGATTAAGACCCAACTTTAGCCAGATGAACCATGACTCGAAGACCCAGGTTTTTTGAGACTCTCTCTCCAAATATCATGCTAAGAATTGAAGTGGGCGATGGTTTTCTCGCTGCTTATTTCTTCTTGTGCGCGTGAAGGAGAGGGGGCGCCAACTATTGGGCCCCACCTTATCTAGTATTCTTTCTTATCCAGATATTTTTTATTTGAATATAATTCAAATAGGATTAAATCATATCAGATTGGGTGTGTAAAAAATTATTTTTGTGCGACAAAAATAATAGAAAAAGTGGACGTGCGCTTATGGTGAGAAGATATTTCTTTCTTGCATCACATCATTATCTTCACACCTTTCCAATCTTTGATTTAATTTCAATGCCTTAGATTAAATCAGATGAGATCTTTTGGGCGTTAAAGAGAGGGTGTGCATGAGAGATGAAGAGAGTCTTCTTTCTTACATCATAACTTCCTCTCCAATGCCTCCTCTTGTTTTCTCCCCATCATCCAACACCCAGATCTGATGGTGATCAAATCTAAGAAGAAAACAGAGAGAGAAGAAGAGAAGAAGAAGAGTTCTTCTTCTCTTCATGGTGATCTAGTTTAGATCCCATTGGATCTATACGAAAGAGTTCACGTAGCAATCTCTTTCTTCGAGATCTAGAAGAAAAGATTTAGATCTAAGAATGAGAAGCGAGATCTGCAAGGTGCTAGCACACCGGTGATCTCGATACTCTAATCAGACATCTTTGTGTAGATACAGCAGGGGTCGGGCGCATGCGTGGCTACGATCAGAATCCAGGATATCCACAGGATCGAGGTATGGAGATCTGATCTCCGATTTATTTTTCTAACTGTTTATTTTTCTTTTTCAGATCGTGGTAAATGTTCATATCAAGATCCTAACTATGATTTTCAGATTAGATCGATACATGATTTAATTAAAAATATTTTAATTAATTTACTTCCACTACTTAGATGTTTAAAATTTTTTGAACTTCATGTATGAAACTGTAGCGATTTTCTAACAGTAGTATCAGAGTATAGATTCTGATACGAACATGAAAACCTCTCAATCTGAAATCTGATTTGTAGAAATTAAATTTAAAGGTCAGTTTGATGATCTACTCGTTCTAAAATAAGGTTGCCCTGCCCTGGCATAATCCTGTTATGCTGAACGGTTGTTGTAGAACGATGTAGAAATCGATTAAGGTTAGATCTGAATTTTTTACGTGCTGTAATATGATTATAGGATTATTTTGGATTTGAGATTGTTTCAGATATGAAATAAATCATGAAATATTCAAATATGAAATTAATTTTAGATCTAAAAATATTAATTAAGATTTAATTTGGATCTAGTATAATTGTTAAAATTTTTATTACATGCATAGATTCGATGTTATTGTTCATATATTTGACATGTGAAAGATAATTGATCTGATTTTTAATTGATTGCATATATGATATGTTAGATTAAATTCTTAGTAGCTTAGTAATCAATTGAGATAGTCATCATGACCGTCCGATCATAAGATAATGAAGGGATTAAAGTCCTCTCTTGCCCATTTGATGGGTTCTCTTTTATGACGTGTAGGGGTGCCGACTGTGATGTTTTCTATGAAAATAAACAGCGAACGAAAAATTATATATGATACATATTTTAGATTTAAATAGATTATGCATGTATTTTTATATATTTTAGATCATTAAAATATTATATTTTATATATTATTTGGCACACGATCTAAAACTTAATTTCTGCAAAACCCTAGATCCAAAATCTTAGGTTCTGTTTGCATAAAAGCATGAAACTGTGACTGGTATGCCTAGGAGTCAACTCGATTCTCAATTGGGTCGACTTGAGTGCTTGGAGAGTCGACTTAATTTATTGAAGTCAATTCGAGACCCTAGTAGGTCAGCTCAATTGCTGATGAGCCAACTCAATTGTGCAGGCTAGGTCTATAATTTCTATTTATCTCAATGTGTGCCGACTCACTGTGATAAGTCGATTCGTGTACCAGAGTGAATCGACTTGATCCTATAGACAATCATATTGTATGAGATACAATATAAATAGTTTAGATTAAAAATTATTTCAAGATCTAAACTTAAATCCATGTACATAATGTACTCAATTGAGAATTAAGATTTAAATTATAAGATCTAAAATTACGAATTTAAGATCTAAATTTCAATATATAAAACATGAGCTTCGGGTATGGGTTGAACAAATTAGGTTTAGAGACTAAACTACAACTAGGGTCATTGATTAGATCAGATTAGAATTTTTTTGATTTTGAGCAGTTGATCAAACCTAATTAAGAGTTGGTTGGGATTAGGTCAAAGGAGCTCAAAATTAAATTTAGTTGTAGTTGGTCAAATTGATTGACATGTAATATGAATTGATTAAGTCAAGATCGAATTTGGCTCAGCGGTTCGAGTCTGGATCTATAGTTAACCTAATTAATTCTAATCAACCAATTTGGTGTCTAATGCAAGTATTAGATGGTAGTTATTTAATTGATTTCGTTGTCTGATCTGACCAATTCTTTGGTGTCTAAGGAAAGCAACAGAAGGACCCCCACTCATCTTCACTTACCTGGCCATCTTGAGATATTAAGTTTTGTATTAGGTTACTTATTGACTCGAGTTCATCCATATCAACTAAGTTGATCAGACATGAAATATGCTGACTCAAACCAGATTAGTCATTACATCAGATATATGTGACTAATTAGAAGAGACCTGAACTCAAATCTTCTCACTAAATATTAAGTCTACTGATCTTCCACCATTGTAGAGATGTGGGTGCCTTTTTCGATGTTGATCGTTTCGGCTGGTTATAATGGTTCGGTTGCATCGAAAAGCACAACCACATTATTGGCATTAGATGCCCCGGGATAAATATTGGGTTGGGCCCAATAACTATTAGGTGAGAGACTCAATAACGACTTTGCACTCGCTGGTGAATAGTGGGTCGGACTTAACTAAGAAATATGTCAATAACTGTTAGGTGAAGCTACAGGACTTAGAGACCAAGTCGCTGCAACTTGGAGAAGCATCTGGACAAAAAGTTATCCATGCATTGGTATACGTATCATCGATAATGTTAGGTGACGTACCGTACATCGATGAAACCACAGCACCCATAGAATCATTTATCACGTTAGGGATTCTGTTCCTCCACCTGAGGAGTATGAGAGACTCAAAAAATTAGTGAGAGTCTTTTGTTTGTTTTTAAAGTCCTTAGAACAAACTATTACAAGTATAATCATCTAATTAAAATTTTACTCTCTATGATCAATTCTTCAGCTTCCAACCGTTAAGCTCGAATCTTAGATATCAACCACTTAATCGAAATCAATTATATATTCTGGCTCAAAAATCTAAGAATAGTTCTTAGCTTTAGAAATTAAGCCATATTTTTTATCAGATTAACCCAATGTCATCAGCTTGTCTAATTCATGGTCAACGAGCTATATTTGACAAATAATTGGACATTGACAATTAGATTAAGTGCTATAAATTGGACTTCATAGTTGATGGAATCAAAAATATGCATAAGGACATGTAGATTGCCAATGACATACTGAATCATCTGCAATAGTTGTGAGATGATCAGAGTCGTATAGTGCATGAGATACGTGATGGGTAGTTTGTCTATGATCGATGATCAAGATATTGAAGAGCTTGAAAAGCTCAACATGACCATGCATAAGAAATTGCTAATGGATTTGATCCTGCAATCTCTAATTCATAGTTTGTGAAACTATTATATGAATAAATATTATAGCACTTTAACTGAATTAATCAATATGCTGGTAAATAAGGGATCTTGAAAAGTTCAGAGGTACATACTTGGAGAACCTAAAGAATCATTTACATGCCTTCAGAAGGTATGTCGAATTGCTCAAAATTGATCTTACAATTTTTTTTTTCATTAGATTCTGATGCATATTAGTATTTTAATATAAGGTCTAAAGAAGGAAGAGGACTGAGAGAAGATGAAGTGACTCTTTTGAGTCAGCAATGGTGCAAAAATTGCACTAGACTGTCGAACCTAATCTCGTGATTATTATTTAGATTTAATTCTTTATTATTTGCATCGTAATGTATTTGTAAAAATTATTTGAGCAAATAGTGATGCCGTTGGGTTTGAGAGATCCAGAACTAAATAACCTGAAGTATATAGATGGTTCTTTTGGCTAGGTCGTGTATCAGAAAAAATGATTTATCGACTGAAGAAAATGGACCTTTGGGCTCATTGACTATTAAGTCATATCTAGTTTGTGAATCATCTTTTTGAGGATTAATGATCAAGCTATCTTTTATGGGTTAAAAGAATAGGACCATTGAGATACTTACTCTAGTACACATACGATGTGCATGACCCATTTGATGAGCCAGACTAGGAGGTTATTACTACTTTATCACCTTTATCGATGAACTGTCATGGTATTAGTATATATGTGAGATACAAATCTAAAATACTTTGAAAGGTTCAAAACATTCAGATATGAAGTAAAAAAGATAAATAAAAAAATTTTAAAGGTACTTCGATCAGATCGAAGATGCAATACCAAATAAAAATTTATCGATTATCTAAAGAGAATGACATAATTTCATGATGGAATTCTTCTTGTACACCTCAGCTGAACGGTATATCTGTGAGGAGTAATAGCATTATATGAGATATGGTTCAGTCCATCATGAATATTACTAATTAACTATTATTTCTTTAGGAATAAGATTTAATTTTGAAATTTAAATTAAATTTTTTCTAAAGTTGGTTTCACCACATCATATGAGATATGATATGATGGACAAGTTAGAGGATAGATCTGTGAGAGCTCGTTTATGATGTATCCTAAAAGGGTTTGGGATGTCACTTTCTTTTCCTAGTTGTTCACAATATGATTGTGAGCAATCATACTATTTTCTTAGAAACAGTAGGAGGATGAACTCAAAGAGAAATCTTTAAAGAACAACGAGTCACAGGACTTGTATAACCTATTTAAGATGAGCCAGTATATGTAGTACATCCTCCACCTCGAAGATCTAGTAGGATCTTCCATTTTTTAGAAAGGTACTTGGTATTCTTACAAAGGATTCAGAGAAAGTGTTTCTTGAGGGAGATTGGGAGCATAGGGATGATTCCAAAAACCTACAACGATATGATATGAGGAATCATGTAGTTACATGAAGGTCAGTGGGAGGGTTCCATACTAACATCGGTTATGATGTTTGGTTTCATATAGAATTTTTTTTCAAAGATCTAGATCAAATATTTTAAAAATAAAAGTCTATAGAGATAGATCCTAAAAAGATGTTTGATTTTCATAGACAAGTACATAGAAGAGGTGCTGAAAAGATTCAGCATTGAAACCTCCAAGAGAGATCTGTTATCCTCTTAGGTATGAGTGTATGTCAAGCTATGTACTTGACTTGGTATATCTTGCTGTGAAAGTCACGAGCAGATATTAGTCGAATCCAGGCTGGGAGTATTGGATTGCTGTGAAAATGCCCTTAAGTACTTGAGAAGCACTAAGAAATTATTCCTCGTCTTTGAAGAAAGGTTAGAGCTAAGAGTGGGAGGATACATTGATGTTGATGGTAGAATGTCTACATCAGCTTAAGTAATGTTGGATCGATATGTTGGAAGGGTTTTAGACAATTGACCAATAGAAGTTGAATATGTTATAGATGTGCAGGATGCGTTCTAGTTCTTTTGATAGTTGCGGAATGATATGTCTTAAATTTATCGCAAGCGCACGGTATGCAATGTAGCATGTCCGATGAGTACGAGTCGATCCCATGAGGAATTAGATTTTGAATTATATTTAAATGCTTGCTCAGGCGAGCTTTAGAGAAAAAGGAAAGAGATTGTTTGTTGAATTATGAAATACCAAAGCAATAAACTAATAAATTGTAAAGATAAATTATCTAAAAGATCTAGGGCTCTTGAATCTACTAGACCAATGAATTAGAGAGCCTTCCTATGATTTTTCTTATAATGTCCCTTGATCAAGGTGTAAAATATGAACAGTATGGATCATGAAGAGATTTAACTCAACTATGATCCATCAAATATTTTGTTCTCACCCTAATTAAGAGACCCTTCCTTTCTTTACTTCTCTTGTGTTATCCAAGTATAGGCTATGAAGGGATTCTGACCCAACTATAACCCATCAAGATTTCCACATGGAAAGAGAAGAAATGATTTAGAAAATTATGATCCTTTATCAATCATCCCCTCTTACACCGAATCAAGCATGGACTATGAAGGGATTCTGACCCAACAATAGCCCATCAAGTTTCTTGACGAGAGAGATGAAGGGAGAAGGATTCTAAAAATTTAAAAACTCGAAAAGAGAAATTGAATAGAGCAGACTTCTATTAATGATCTAGCTTCATCACAAACCCCAGAGAGATTACTTAGCTAGATATAGTTGATTTACAGTCAAAAATAAAATAAAGACTAATTCTACTTGCTGGAGTTGAATTTGCGGAAATTAAAAATTATAGAATTAAAAGATACAGAAATTTAAACTATCCTATTACAGAAATTAAAATTGCAAAAATTAAATAGAAAGAAAATAACTAATCTATTTCTGAATAAAAATTCTGATACAAAAATTTTCAACTCCTAAGCCATTAACAAGGCTTGGAGTTTGAATAGAAAATAAAATCTCTTACAGAACCAGACTTCTCTCCTTCTCTTGGCTTGGGATTAACCTTCCCCTGGCTAACTCTCCTTCTTGTGTGTTGGAAGGGTGGAAGAAATGGAAACAAGGTGGCTAAAAAATTTTAAAGGTGGGTATGTCTGCCTGTCACACAGATCCCAACAAGAATTATGGAGTAGAGAGATGTCCCATGAATGGAGGTATTAGGCTTTATTTATAGATGTAGACAGGGAGGGAGATTTTATATTTTTTCGATGTGGGACTAAAAAGAGAGGATAGATGAATGGTTAGGATTTAATTTGGAAAGTATGGATGGATAAATAAGATTCAAGAGCAAGAGAGAATAAAATAATCGGTTAAGGTTTAAAATAAATTTTAAAAATATATTTTTTTTTTCTTTCCGCGTTCGCATCCCAGGCTTGCACCGCATCCACTCCGCTTCTTCCTTCTTCCCGCGATCGCCCAGCATTTGGTCTCATGCACCCGTGTCATGGGCCTCCTGTGTTCATGTGGTTCACTATGTATCATATTCTTCATCAGCCATATCCCACATGCCAGCAGCTCACCAAAACCCAATATATACCAGCTCTCTTTCTCTTTAATTGCTTTGAATGCACATGGGCTTCATGCACAATATGCTAGTTTCCTCCTCCACGTGAAGCGTCCAAAATAATTTTTTTTTCTTATGAGCCGCATGAAGATCAAATGGTCCATGGTGGACCAACAACTTACGTATTGGATTGAATTGACTTCCGACTTTGAATTTAATTTTATTTTAACTCATTTTTTATCTCGTTTGATCCTTCTAATCCTGTAGATCGGGCTCTTCATATTGGTGCAGCTTTTTTCTATAAAATATATAAAAAAATATTAATTTTAAAAAAATAAAAATAATTTGATCCATAAATTAATACTTATATGAGCAAATTTATACACCTATCACATCCCCCAGCTTATTTATTGCTAGTCTCTTAGCAATGCCATATATATATATATTATTTTTATTTTATTTTTTTAAACAATATTTATTAAGATCACCTTTTACAAAAATAGATCTAGGATTGAAAGTTAAAGAGTTTAGCAAATATTACTAATTAAATATTGAGCTTTAAAAGTAAATTTCATAGTTAGTACAATTAGAAACTTCCTTAGAATACATCGAAAGATCTACAGCACTTGTGTTTGTGATGGCCAACTTAGCATTTGAGTGCTAACTTGTAAAGGATAAATGTATCTTCTCTTATCACCTTATTTTGATTAATTTTCTATACACCCTTAAATGAAGTTCATGAATTTAAGGTAGCTTTCACACAGCCTTCTCTTTTTTTTTTTTTTACATGTTGAGCATCTGGCCTTCCCTTCACTGTTTGACGCGAACCTTCACACTTGACTTAGGTGCAGAGATCTGGTTACTAAGTTTTGGGCAATCCATATATACTCTGTGTTTTTATTTTAGGCAAGTAGCTCTTTTTCAAATTCAAATTTTTGATTGGAGTGTATATCAATTACTAATTTTAAGTGATAATTGAGTCCTCAGTCGGCCTCATAACCAGCACCTATTTGCCTTGTCAGCATGCATGTGCAGTTAGAAGTGCTAATAACCTTTAAATGA
This sequence comes from Elaeis guineensis, assembly GCF_000442705.2. Lineage (NCBI taxonomy): Eukaryota > Viridiplantae > Streptophyta > Magnoliopsida > Arecales > Arecaceae > Elaeis > Elaeis guineensis. The sequence continues at coordinate 17,056,151 of NC_025997.2, forward strand.
TCTAAGTAAACTGCTAAAAGTCTGTCCACTAATCTACTTCTTAACTCACTACAGTCATTAGCAAATATTTTTAACTCTTATTATTCTTTTCCTAATCTATTTTGCTCAAAATATTTTTTTTATTTTTTTATTTTTTTATCCTCTAACTTAAATATCATTAGTTCTAATGAAGAAAGAAAGATATTAAGAAAAAGAAAGATGTCACCTGATGAATATGTGTTCTTTGTTGAAGGTGATCTGGTGCGATGTTGGTCTGAAAGTCCACGAAGTCCGAAGACTGGTATTTCTATTTATTCAATAGAAAAGATATTAGTTGAAAAAAAAATTGAGTTGCCTCCCAGAAGTGCTAAGTTTAATATCTTCAGCCAGATAAAATATTTCAAGCAATTTAATCATGATAAATTGGCTCATAGAGAACCATGGCTTCGTCAATAGATTCTTTGGGTAGTTATCAAGAATGGTTTCAATCTTTGACCGTTAACTTTAAACACAGCACCATTACTTGGATTTTAATTTCATAGCTCCATGTGGGAAGACTTCTTTAACTAAGAAAGTCTTATCCATCTAGACCTAAGCTTTTCAGAAATAGGTGTAATCTAGAATTATACAAAGAAACTTTTTATCCAGGAGTAAATAATTTTCTCATAATTGTCTGATCATGAAATACTTTGGTTTGCTCCTTGTACACCTTAGCATTCTCGTAAGCTTCATTTCTAAGTTCTTCTAATTCATTAATTTGAAGCTTCCTATGGTTTCCAGCTACGTCCAAATCTATATTTAAATTTTTAATGGCCCACATGGCTTTATGCTCTAGCTCAATAGGCAAGTGACAAGATTTTTCAAACACAATCCTATAAGGAGACATTCCTAAATTGGTCTTGAAGGCGGTTCGATATGCCCATAGTGCATCAACTAATTTCTAGACCAATCTTTTTTATTAGTATTAACAGTTTTTTTCAAGATTTGTTTGATCTGTTTGTTGGACACTTCTACTTGTCCACTAGTCTGAGGGTGATAAGGTGTGGCCAACTTGTGAGTGACATTATATTTTTTCATTAATGTGGCAAAGGGTCGGTTGCAAAAATGTATCCCCCAATCATTAATAATTATTATAGGAGTGCCGAAATGGGAGAGCATATATTTTTTAAAAAATTTTATGACCACTTTGCTATCAGTAGATCTACAGAAAGAGCTTGTACCCACTTTGAGACATAGTCGATAATTACTAAAATGTATTCATTTTCAAATGAGTTTGAAAATGGACTCATAAAATCGATCCCCCACACATCAAAAATTTCAACCATCAAGATTGGATTGAGAGGCATCATATTTCTCTTAGTGATTCGCCCTATTTGTTGGCATCGAGCACAACTTCTACAGTACTCGTATGCATCCTTAAATAATTTGGGCCAATAAAATCCACATTGAAGGACTTTAGCAGCTGTTTTCTTGGACGCAAAGTGACCACCACATGCTTGGTTATGACAGAATGATAAAATGCTTCTAACCTCATTGTCCGGACATACCTTCTAATTATTTGATCAGGATACTGCTTAAAGAAGTATGGATCATCCCAAATGAAATACTTCACTTGGGCAAAGAATTTGTGTCTATCTTGAGTAGTCCAATGAGAAGGAACTTTACCAACGACTGAATAATTGACAATATCGGCATACCATGGTTCAGTGGACACAGACATGAGCTGTTCATCAGGAAAAAATTCATTGATAGGTGATTCACTAGATGGTGCGACTATGATTCGGGACAAGTGATCCGCTACTGTATTTTTCATACCTTTTTTGTCCCTGATTTTTAGGTCAAATTCTTGAAGGAGTAAGATCCATCATATCAAGTGCGTCTTGGCGTCTTTCTTTGCTAGGAGATGTCTAATAGCTGAGTGATCAGTATAGACAATGGTGTGTGACCCAACCAAATAGGACCTAAATTTTTTAGGGCAAAGACAATGGCTAGGAACTTCTTTTCAGTGGTAGTGTAATTAAGCTATGCATCATTTAAGATTTTGCTCGTATAGTAAATAACTCTAGGAAGCTTATTAATTCTTTGACCTAAAACTGCACCCACAGTATGATCAGACGCATCACACATCAGTTCAAAAGGTTTAGACCAGACAAGAGGGTGAATGATAGGAGCTGAAATGAGTACTTTTTTAAGAAATTCAAAAGACTCTAGGCATTCATGAGTGAACTCAAATTTGATTTCTTTTACTAAGAGATTAGTTAATGGGCAGCCACTTTGTTAAAATTGACAATGAATCTTCTATAAAATCCAGCATGTCCTAGAAATGAATAATTTCTTTGACAAATTTGGGTGGTGGAAGACTTACAATAAGATCTACTTTGGCCTTGTCCACTTCAATTCCTTTTTTCAAAACTACATGGCCAAGAACTATCCCTTCTCTAACCATGAATTGGCATTTTTTCAGTTAAGAACTAAGTGCTTCTCCTTATATCTTTCTAGAACTAATCTCAGATGATCTAAGCATTCGAAGAAAGTCGGACCAAAGACAGAAAAGTCATCCATAAAAATTTCAAAATTATTCAACCATATCCAAAAAAATACTGATCATGCATCTCTGAAAGGTTGCCGGCGTATTACATAATCCAAAGGGCATATGCCTATAAGCAAAGGTTCCAAATGGACAAGTGAATGTAGTCTTTTCCTAATCTTCGGGGCTATAGGGATCTGATTATAGCTGAAATATCCATCGAGAAAACAGTAGAACTCTTGTCCGGCTAATTTTTCTACCATTTGATCAATAAACGGCAATAGAAAGTGATCTTTTCTTGTTGCAACATTCAATTTTCTATAGTCTATACAGACCCTCCACCCGTTTGTATCTTAGTTGGAATAAGTTCGTTTGCTTCATTCTGGACCACTGTTACCCCAGACTTTTTAGGTACCACTTGTACAGGCTTACCCACGAGCTATCAGAGATGGGGTAGATGATTTCATTATCAAGTAACTTTAGAATTTCTTTTTGACTACATCCTTTATGGCTGGGTTAAGTCTTCTCTGAGCATCTCTAGTTGGTTTGGCCTCTTCCTCTAGGTGAATTCTGTGTTGAACTATGGAAGGGCTTATTCCCTTAATATCAGCCATGGTCCAGCCTATTGCTTCATGATTCTTTTTCAGAATTTCTAGCAACTCCTTTTCTTGTTTAGAATTTAGGTCAGATCGATAATTACAGGCAATATTTTTTCTAGACCTAAATATGCATATTTAAAGTGTTTGGGGAGGGATTTCAATTCTAATTTGGTTGCCTTCTCTATTGATGGTTTGGATGATGGACTAATCATTTTTATGATTGGTTCAATGGAAGGCTCTTGTCTCTGGCTATTCCTATTATCTATAGAAATTTTATTGATTTCTTCAGATTCATTGATTGGCCAAAAATTGGACTCGAAATCGACTTCTTCATCGCTAATGTCAATGGGTTCATAAATTTTCTCTTGAATTACATTTACATCAGCATACTGGATGGATTCTTGTTCTAGGTTGAATATATTTAGCTCAAGTATCATATTTTCAAAAGATAGCTTTATAAGTCCATTTCGATAGTTAATTTCAGCATTTGCAGTAGCTAAGAATGGTCTTCCTAAAATAACTGAGATATGACCCTTGGGGTTCGCAACTGGTTGATCTCTAAAATGATAAAATCTATAGGAAAGATAAAATTATCAATCTTGATTAAAACATCTTCTACCATTCCTTTAGGGATCCTAAGAGATCTATCTGCTAATTGTAATGTGATATTTGTCGGTAGAAGTTTTTCTAATCTAATTGCTTATAAACTGAAAATGGAAGAATATTTACACTAGCTCCTAAATCTAGCAAGGTTTTCTCAATATGGGTTTCTCCAATATCACATGAAATTGTTGGAGATCCTGGATCCTTATATTTTATTGGCACATGACTAGATAAGTATGAGCTCACACTTGCTGCCAAAAATGCTCTCTTAGGTACATTGGTGGCTCTTTTCTTGGTACAAAGGTCTTTTAAAAATTTAGCATAGGTTGGAACTTGTTTAATCATGTCTAAAAGAGGGATATTTACTTGGACTTGCTTAAACACTTCTAAAATTTTATCCAAATATTTTGATTTTTTATTGGGCTTGAGTCGATTTGGAAAAGGAGCTTTAGGAATTTTGGATTTTGGGCTTGGTGTACTATCAATTTCAGGAGCTTGAGTTTGTAAGGTAGGTTTTTCATAAGGTGACTCAATTGAATTTTCTCTATCATCAGATGTACCTACTTTATTGTCCACTTATTTTTCAGATCTTAAGGTGTGAATAGCATTCACATGACTGACTTGGTTCCCTTGTTGGGGTCGTGGACCATTTTGGTTTCTCGAGTTAGGTTCAGGTTGGCTTGGTAGTTTACCTCATTCTCGCTCGCTCACATTAGAAGCTAGCTAATCCACTTGCATTTTCAAACGGACAATGGCTTGGGAGTTAGTGTTTATGAGTTGACCCGTGGTTTGCATGAAATTGCTCAGTGTGGCATTGGTGTCAGTATTGCATTTGGCCTGGACTTCTAAACTTTTCTCTAGAGAATTAAATTTCTTTTCATTATTATTGAAGCCTGGTGGGTTGTTTATCATAGGGTTAGGCCTTGGATTTTGCTGGCTGTAGCTAGGACCACCTACATTTGGGTTTTGTGACCAAGAAAAGTTTGGATGATTCCTCCAACCTGGGTTATATGTGGGTGCATAGGGATTGTTCACTGGTTTCTGGTATGTGGTATTTACCTGTGCACATCCATTTTCTATTGGATTCATCAGGAAGGGACATTCCTCAAGGACATGATCGGGTGCACTACATGCATTGCACATGGGTGCAAAAACTTAGTTCACACTGGTTGGTCTTTGTAGCTCTAAGGCCTCTAACCTACGTGTTAATGTTGCTATTTTGGCCTCTGCAGCTAGGAAAGTTTGAATTTGATGCATTTCTCTTGAAGGTGTTGGTTTCTCAGGTTTCCTAGTTGTTTCCCATTGTAAATTTTTCTCAGCTAGGTCTTCTAGAAATTGTCAGGCTTCAGTGGATTCTTTATACATAAATTGACCTTGGCATATGGACTCTAGCATAGTTCTAGAATTTGAATCTAGCCGTTCATAAATTATCTGGCATAGCCTCCAGATTTCTATTCCATGGTGTGGGCATTGGGTCAAGAGGTTCTTAAAGCGATCGAAGTATTTTCAGAATGATTCCCCAGCTAGTTGGTAAAATTGGTTTATCTTATTCCAATCCTAGCTATTTTGTGATGGGGGAAGAACTTCTTTTGGAATACTCTTACAAAACCCTCCCAAGTTGTGACAGATTAGTTTGGAAGACTATAGAGCCACTTTTTAGCATTGTCCTTAAGGGCAAAATTGATCAGTTTTAGTTTAACCTCGTCCTCTAACAGTTGTTGCAGCCTCATTGTTGCACAAACCTCTTCAAACTCGCTAATGAATATGTATGCATCCTCTATTCCCATGAATTTTGGAAGCATATTAATGATTTGAGGTTTAATTTTAAAGTTGTTTGCAGTGGGTTGGGGCAACCTGATGCAAGAAGATTGGACGGAACCGACTGGATAACATAAATTTTTAAGGATTTGGGGTTGATTGGGTTCTCCCATTGTAGAAGTTGTTGGGTTTGAAACAGAAATCCAATTAATTCTTACTAGTCGACCTGACATCCTTTTCCACGAAGGAAGTGAAGAAAGTATTTTTTTCTTCTATTTTTTTTATTTTAATTTTTTTTTTCAATCAAGTTTTCAATCAAAAGAAGAGAAAAGAAAAGAAAAGGAGTACTGACTAAGGTTTTTCTAATTCTAGACAGCTCCTAATTGTTAAGGTCGCCTTCGAGCACTCCAAGTTCGAAATCGGCTAACTGAATCAGCCAGGTAAGTGTAAGATTGGTGGGAGGTTCTCTGTGCTTTCGCAATGGACCTAATTAGATAACCACTTTTCTTCGGAACGTAGTTTCTGAACCACTTTTCTAGACACTGACAGGCTAACCCACTTGAACCTGATCCAACTTTTAGGTTTTCTTATCCTATGAGCTTGAATGTCCCTAAGGCTGGCGTCTAATTAATTTTATTTAAGGATTAGGTTATGTAGATGCAAGGAGGTGATTTGTGGGCTAAAGAAGGGTAATCAAATCCCCACCTTATCTGATTAATGGATGATGCCCTTAAGATATATTATGAAAATGCAATGCAAAGAAAGCAAGGTGATCAAATAAAGTGAAAGATTTTTAAAGTTTAGTTATTTCTTTATATTAATTAAATCTTATGCGATTGGTATTTTTTTTATGTTAATCTAATTACAGAACTAAAGTAAATGTTAATTTTTGGATTAGTGAGTTATGAAAGAAATAAAAAAAATAAATCAGTTAATAAGAAAAATGAGACTTATGCAATCTAAATATAATGAGATAATTCTAATCTAAAAGTGAAAAATTAACTAAGCAAATAAGCAGCACTTAAAAAAAAAATCTAAAAATTAAATGTAACAAATTTTTTTTTATATAAATCAAAATATATCCTAGAACAACCATACAACGTAACTTTCGATATGTCAGGGCAACCTTATGTCAGGATAGATTTTGATTAAATTCAGAAAATAGAAAGAAATTACTAAAACTAAAACTAAAAGCACGAAGAATAAGAATCTGAAATATAATTTAAATACATCAATTCTCCGCAACAGCGCCAAAAACTTGATGTGTCTTAAATTTACCGCAAGCGCACGGTGTGCAATGTAGCACGTCCGACGAGTACGAGTCGATCCCACGAGGAATTGGATTTTGAATTGTATTTAAATACTTGCTCAGACGAGCTTTAGAGAAAAAGGGAAGAGATTGTTTGTTGAATTATGAACTACCAAAGCAATAAACTAATAAATTATGAAGGTAAATTATCTAAAAGATCTAGGGCTCTTGAATCTACGAAACCAATGAATTAAGAGCCTTCCTATGATTTCTCTTATAATGTCCCTTAATCAAGGTGTAAAATATGAACAAGCATGGATCATGAAGAGATTTAACTCAACTATAATCGATCAAATATTTTGTTCTCACCCTAATTAAGAGACCCTTCCTTTCTTCACTTCTCTTGTGTTATCCAAGTATAGGCTATGAAGGGATTCTGACCCAACTATAACCCATCAAGATTTCACATGGAAAGAGAAGAAATGATTTAAAAAATTGTGATCCTTCTATCAATCATCCCTCTTACATCGAATCAAGCATGGACTATGAAGAGATTCTGACCCAACAATAGCCCATCAAGTTTCTTGACGAGAGAGATGAAGGGAGAAGGATTCTAAAAATTTAAAAGCTCGAAAAGAGAAATTGAATAGAGCAGATTTCTATTTATGATCTAGCTTCATCGCAAACCCCAGAGAGATTACTTAGCCAAACATAGTTGATTTACCGTCAAAAATAAAATAAAGACTAATTCTACTTGCTAGAGTTGAACTTGCGAAAATTAAAAATTACAGAATTAAAAGATGCAAAAATTTAAACTATCCTATTGCAAAATTAAAATTATAAAAATTAAATAAAAAAAAATAACTAATCTATTTCTGAATAAAAATTCTGATACAAAAATTTTCAACTCCTAAGCCATTAACAAGGCTTGGAGTTTGAACAGAAAATAAAATCTCTTACAGAACCAGACTTCTCTCCTTCTCTTGGCTTGGGATTAACCTTCTCCTGGCTGACTCTCCTTCTTGTGTGTTGGAAGGATGGAAGAAAGTGGGACAAGGTGGCTAAAAAATTTTAAAGGTGGGTATGTCTGCCTGTCACACAGACCCCCAACAAGAATTATGGAGTGGAGAGAGATGTCCCATGAATGGAGGTATTAGGCTTTATTTATAGATGTAGGCAGGGAGGAGGATTTTATATTTTTCCGATGTGGGACTAAAAAGAGAGGATAGATGAATGGTTAGGATTTAATTTGGAAAGTACGAATGGATGGATAAGATTCAAGAGCAAGAGAGAATAAAACAATCGATTAAGGCTTTAAAATAAATTCTAAAAATATAATTTTTTTTTCTTTCCGCATTCGCATCCCAAGCTTGCACCGCATCCACTCCGCTTCTTCCTTCTTCCCGCGATCGCCCAGCATTTGGTCTCATGCACCCTTGTCATGGGCCTCCTGTGTTCATGTGGTTCACTATGTATCATGTTCTTCATCAGCCATATCCCACATGCCAGCAGCTCACCAAAACCCAATATATACCAGCTCTCTTTCTCTTTAATTGCTTTGAATGCACATGGGCTTCATGCACAATATGCTAGTTTTCTCCTCCACGTGAAGCATCCAAAATAATTTTTTTTCTTGTGAGCTGCATGAAGATCAAATGGTCCATGGTGGACCAACGACTTACGTATTGGATTAAATTGACTTCCGACTTTAAATTTAATTTCATTTTAACTCCATTTTTTATCTCGTTTGATCCTCTAAGTCTGCAGATCGGGCTCTTCATATTGGTGTAGCTTTTTTCTATAAAATATATAAAAAAATATTAATTTTAAAAAAATAAAAATAATTTGATTCGTAAATTAATATTTCTATGAGCAAATTTATACACCTATCACGGAACTTGATGTCATATCATTAGATGCTATGACATTGTACTGCAAAGATAATAGTTCATAGCCCTTACTAAGGAGTCATGGTCTCACCAGAAGTCCATGCACATACAGCAGAGATATACGTGATTACCTCAAATAAAAATATATGAAGGTACAGAGAGTAGACTCCACATAATAGTGGTAGGCCCAAGTTATTTAGCCAGCTAAACATCAAAGCCTATCTTCAGAAGATGGGGCTCAGGCATACGGCAGATTGGCTTTAGTGCAAATGGAAGTTTGTTATATGTGTGCCTTAGAAGCCAATTTTGACTGACACATACCTTACTCTAAGGCATGTTTTGTACTTGATGGGCAGTTTTAATAACCAATCATGTCATATGTGTCCATGATTTATCTTAGAAATTAACAAAGATGATTTTGTATATTCTCAAGGTATTGAGAATTTGAGACATACATCATTAGTGGTTAATTTTTAAATGCTCCCGATCGAAGGATCGTCACAGAGGACAGTGATCAATTCATTCAAGATCGGTGCATGGATCACTTTCCTTTAGGACAGATGAGTCTTGAGTCTGCGGTGTAGAGACACTAGGATGAGAATATAGGTGGTTGTTAAAGAACACTTACACTGAGCGTGACTAAAATGAAAAATTACTTGAATGTCTACTCACTCGTCAGTGATCTTCTCGATGCTGCAGTGGTGTGATTGGTCTTTTGACCTACAGTGTGTTGGCTATTCGCAGTGAGGCTACTTAGTTTGACTTCACGTTTTCTTGATCCCTAGCCATTCGGGTCCTTGCTGTGTACTTTGGCTATTGTAGGTTCAGGTTTGCTATTTAGAGTAGGATGCACTTACATAGAATCTATTGATCTTGGTAGAAAAGGAGAAGCCCTATGCGATTTGTAAGATTGAGTTCAGAAAATCTCTGGCCAGAGTAAGTGTGAATATCGAAAAAAAATTTTCACGGGATTCACAGATGAACTCGAGTCGAGTTAATCTAGCATATGACTGATGATGGGGTTTGACGAGTTCTCTATAACCTCCGTCAAATCGAAACTCACGATAGAGGGATTGTATCACACGATAATTGCACTTAGAGGTTCGTATTTTTTTATTCTACTGAGTTGTCACTACATATTTTTAGACGTCACTGGTGGATCGTGAGAACTCACTAAGATCATTTTTGAATCAATGATCTTTGTTGAGGTAAGTTGGAATCGTTTTAGCCCATCGAAAAGAGTTTCGATGATACTGTGATGGAGATTATAATATATCTCACTATCAGACAGAATAGAATCTGAGGGATGACACACAAAAAGAGCATGATCTAATCAATGACTTGGATCATATTCAAATTATCAATCGGATTGATAGTTTGAATTTTAGAAACTGCTAATTTATAAGCGTTACAGTTTTGACAGCTGCTAATTATTGGTGCAGGAACTTAATTATAAATATTATAATTTTTTGAGACTGATTAAATTATGAATTAAGTATTAATTAATTTAAATCAAATTTTATTTAATTAGATTTAATTTAATTTAATGTTAATTGGGTTCAATTATCCAAATCAAATTTGGATTTCAAGCTTCATTGGATCAGGCTTGACAACTTTTTCTAATTCGACTCGTTTCGGACTCGATTTGAATCTGATTAAAACCCAACTTGAACTAGATGAACCATTACTCAGAGAGCCTAGGTTTTTGGGACTCTCTCTCCAAATATCACACCAAGAAGGAAAGTGGGTGATGGTTTTCTCATTGCTTATTTCTTCTTACGTGTGTGAAGAAGAGGGGGTACCAATAGTTGGCGCCCCACCTTATCTGGTATTCTTTCTCATCCAGATTTTTTTTTATTTGAATATGATTCAAAATAGGATTAAATCATATCAGATTGGGAGTGTAAGGAATTATTTTTGTGCGATAAAAATAATAGAAAAAGTGGACGTGCATTTATGGTGAGAAGATATTTCTTTCTTGCATCACATCATTATCTCCACACCTTTTCAATCTTTGATTTAATTTCAACACCTAAGATTAAATCAAATGAGATCTTTTGAGCGTTAAGGAGAGGGTGTGCGTGAGAGATGAAGAAAGTCTTCTTTCTTACATCATAACTTCTTCTCCCAACGCCTCCTCTTGTTTTCTCTCCATCATCCAATGCTCAGATCTGATGGTGATCAGATCTAAAAAGAGAAAAAAGAGAGATGAAAAGAAGAAGGGTTCTTCTTCTCTTCATGATGATCTGGTTCAGATCCTATCGGATCTGCGCAAAAGAGTTCGCACAGCGATCTCCTTCTTCGAGATCTAGAAGAAGAGATCTAGAACAAGAATGAGGAGCGAGATCTGCAAGGTGCTAGCACACCGATGATCTCGATGCTCTGATTAAGCATCTCGTATGGATACCAGTAGAGGTCGGGTGCATGCACGGCTACGATCAGAACCCGAAACATCCACAGATCTGAGGTATGGAGATCTGATCTCCAATTTATTTTTCTAACTGTTTGTTTTTTTTTCAGATTTCAGATCGTGGTTGAATGTTCGCGTCAAGATCCTAACTACGGTTTTCAAATTAGATATGGTATGTAGTTTAATTAAAAATATTTTAATTGATTTACTTCCACTGCTTAGATGTTTAAAAATTTTTAAACTTCATGCACGAAACCGTAGTGATTTTCTAATAGGACAGAGACTGAAACATAATATAGCAGTTGAGAGAATCATAGGAAGCATCTAGGAGCATCGAGGACTCTAGCACGACAAGCCTATGAGAGGATCTCCTTGGAGGAGTTGTGAGAGCTTTTGTGAGGGTTGTGCTTCTTGTTGAAGAGAAATTTTGTATGAGAGTTGAAAAGATGAGATCTCCTCTTGTTCTTATTTTTTTTTAATAGTGAAGCTTACATGCCCCGTGGAGGTAAGCCTTGGGCTGATTCACGTATTTGATTGTGTTCTTTATTTTATTTCTTCTTTCTTTCTGTTGCGGTGTTGACACCATCACTGGCATTGAGATCTTGGGGGGATCGTATTCTGCACTCATGAGGGATCCTTCTCCAACAAGTGATATCAAAACTACAATAATTGGTATTAGAGCCAGATGGTACCAAAGCACCAGGTTGTTTAGGTTGCGGTGGTGTTGATCGGGATTGAAGAAGATAGAAAAGTCAGGCACAATCAAGGTAGAGATCAACTACAGAGGGTTGAACGATGCTTCCTGTACAAAGAGAAGCCGTCTACCATAGAAGGTGCCAGTGGAAGGCTAGTGTGAGGTAGAGCTCCAAGAGAAAGTGGATCGGATATAAGATAAGAGATTCGGAAGGATGATACATGACATTGCCAAGAGGCTACCCCGAGCAGGTCTCAGATCATACAAGATAGAGATGAGATCGACGGCTGGCTTGACTCCCATGTTTGTCCATCTATGAGTAGCCAGATATATACCCTAGGATATGGGGACGAGAAGATCCAAAAGCTCTCAAAATCATGTAGAGGCCGAATGTCGAGTTAAGATGGAGATTGTTGGGATTTGGTGCTTCGAATTCGACCCACAGAAGAAAAATTCAGATGCGGAAAAGCCTAGTATGCAGCGCACGATGCAAGGAGCCCAAAAATGCGGCCCAATGGGGCTACAACGCACAGCCCAAGGGGCCTGCAGCATGCCTAAGTGCGGATGTGTGCGGCCTATGGTTTGTAATGTGGTCCACGGTGGATCACAAGAGGAAATCACGGTCCATGCCTTACGCGTGGAGCGCTGCGGTGCAAGAACCAGAAGTCACGGTGCACTAGCGAGCGTGAGCGAGCGGGCGACGTGACGCACGATTGGACAGCTATAATATGTGCGGACGGTGATCTTGCGTGATTCAACGATGGCGGTTGCATGTAGTCATGATCAGGCGACTGATGTACGTGATCGGATGGCTCAGGTGGCTCCATGAGTGTGATCCAACGATCAGGGACATTTTGAGTATGATGAAATTATGATTTCGATCCAAACTAAGTTTTGGGTCTATAAAAAAGGTTTAAGAGACTATGCAGCAAAAAGAAAGCAGCTTGATTAAGCAGCTACAGCAAAGAGCATCAACATCAACCGAGAGTGTTCTGAAACGATCGTGGGAGTGGCCGCGAGTGTAGAAGCAGAAGCTTAGACATGATGTACCTGCTGATAGCATCACCAGAAGCATCCAAGGGCGTTAAGGATCCTAGCATGACAGGCCTGTGAGAGAGTCTTCTTGGAGTTGTGAGAGCTTTTTGTAAGAGTTGTGCTTCTTGTTGGGAGAAATTATATATGAAAATTAAAAATATAATTTTTCTTATATTTATTTTTTTTTCATAATGAAACTTGCATACCTCATGAAGATAAATTTTAAACTGATCCACATATTTGATTGTATTTTTTATTTTATCTCTCCTTTTATTTTTTGCTGTAGCGTCAACACCATCATCGATATTGAGATCTTGAGTGAGAAGATCCGTATTCCATACTCATGAGAGATCTTTTCCCAACACATTGAGGAGAAAAAAAAAAAAAAAAAACTGAACCACCCACGTCCTAATTGGAAGGTGAACCAACCAACAACATTCCTTCATTTACTTGAAACCCCCAACTCCCTTTGTCCCTCGGCACTTGACATGAGAAGCTACACTGCAACAAGTTAAAAAGAAGCCCTCTAAACTTCAAAAATTTGTCTGATCTCTACAAGAATTCCACAATTAATGCACTTTATTGTAGCTCAACGTTCATACATCATAAGGATATTTTTTCTGAAGTTTGACGTTAGCATCTAACCAGTTGACTCACCATGCTAGTACCCTCAAACTAATTTAAGTTTATGATTTTAGCTTAATGTTTTCAAAATAGCTTAATATCTCACTCCAAAGGGATATTCCAAACAAAAAGAGTCATGGTGAATGTAAGGGGCACAAAAATATCTCCCAGTTCTTCATAAAAATTACCTTCGCTTATCATATATGCGTTTATGGCATCAAGAACTGGCATTCAAGCAAGATACACCAAACCAGATTCATGTTCAAAGAACATCCAAAACCTGGTACTAACAAAAAATTAAAAATAATAATTAAAAAAAAGACACTAACACTTGGTACTGAAATCACTTTCTGCTAACTCAAAAACAATACCTTAAACATGCATGTGAATTTTATTAGCAAGTTCCTAATAGGAGAGCCAACATACACAACCATCATTCTCATTTCTCAGAAAAAGTGAGAAAAACCAACTTCCATCAATCTCTCCATCTATGGCCGCAGCTCGGGTTGCAGCAGACAAAGAACAGAGTCATACCTTCCTCTCCCCTGCTGGTAGCCTGCAAAATTTTTACCATCCAATATGAATGCATCTAAAATGAAAGACATTTACAAAAGCATGACAAAATTCACTAGTATCATCTAACAAGAACAAAACAGAGTATGCACTTTACTCATTGAGTAATGAATGCATAAATTAATATAAGCTTATAATCATACCATGAATAATAATGGGCAAAAACAATAAAACCGTTCTATTAGGTCATTTTGTTCATTAAATGACAGATTTACCCATTGACAAAGACTCTTACAATATTAGAATGGACAGACATTGCTACTAATGGTGCTCAAGACAATGTTCTACTGAGCCTTTATTAGACTTATTCTCACTTGATCCATGATGAACCTTTATTTGCAGTCAGTAACACAACCACTTATCAAAGAATAGAATAATAGTAAGATGTAAAGAACTAATCATCCGTTCACTGATGTCTGAAGGCTCTTCTAGAGATGTTCTCTCTGGACATTATACCACCAATTTGAGTGGCAGTAAACGAATTTAGCTCTCTGCCACCAGCTTAACACAAAATGCCAATGAAGATCATAATAGCAATAAACAAGAATTAGCACATTAAAGTTTTTCAGGAGCAAATATCAACAACTAGGAAGCATGCCCCTTCTTGAACAACACTTCGCATTAACATGACACGCAAGATAGCACAGCCCTGACAAGTGTTCAAAAGTAACAGCCTTGACACTTACGTGACATGTAAGATAGCACAACCATTGCTAATTGTTTAAAGATAATGTAAATGAGCAACATTCAGTGTCTTTGAGAATTATCAACAAATATTGTGAGCAAAGTTTCAATATTCTCACTGGCCTAGAGGCTATTTTGGAGAAAGAAAGAATTAAAAAAAGAACAGGGATGGAAAGACAATGTGGAGAAAATAACATGGAAGCTTCTTCTGTGCTTTTTTAACTTGTCCTCAGAACTTTGCTCAAAATAAAAGGCAGGGAGAACTTGCCCTGAGTACCCAAAAAGTTAAAACTGGCACAGGGGCAATATCCTCAACCTTCCTGGTTCTCCTTCAAGATGACTAAAGGCTTTTTAACTTACCAGAAAAAAACTCTGGGTAGATGGACGATCAAGATTTGAAGGACAGTTCTGGATAGACTCTTTATGCCGAAGTTCTCTCTCATTTTTCAGGACACTACCATTATAGGTACCAATATCAACATTTGCAAAATTATTGTTAACTGTTATCGGGAAGAATAATCTCTATATCTCCTTCACTCGCTAAAAGAAGTATTGATCCTTGATTTGTTAGTTTAATTAGTTCCATTGCATATAATAATCAACAGGAAGGTCCAAGGTTTGCCCTACCAGTCAGTATCATACAATATCAAGCATACCATACTGGTATCAGACCGATACACTGTCTCGTATCACATTGAAGTGGGTGTCAATATTGTAATAAAATAGTACTGATATGGGGTTCAGTATCGATACGGGGAACCTTGGGTAGGTCAATACCATCATTTTTTACTTTCTCAAGAAAATAGTGGTTAATGGAGCATTAGAACAAGATCTGTAAATCGAATAGAGATATCATGATAATCTGCAAGTAAATATTCAAAATCTGGTTCGTTCTTTGCGCCCAATTTTAGCGTAGCAGCTATATTTCGATTCATCCTCTTTTTCTAAGGGTTTCATAATTGAATGTTGAACCCATTTCATATGATGGGAATTGTTGGAGTATTAGGTGCTACTCTGTTATGCGCTATTCATGGTGCTACCATAGAAATCCATGGATGCTCATGCTCTATCTGTTAGATGTATGTCCTAAAGCCAATTGTTGGTTGACATATTTTTATTCTATGACATAAATTTATACTTAAACTATTGATTTAATCAATAAAAGGCAAATTTTTTTTCCATTCAAGTGTTATGGGTCCATGAATCGTCCTTGAAATTGATATTACGATACATATTCTCAAATATTGAGAATTAGAGACATATATGATCGATTCCCAAATTGCTTCCAATTATAGGACAGTAGTGATTAATTCAAATAGACCAGCGCACGGTACGCTTCCTTTAGGATAGATGAGTCTCTAATATATGGTGTAGAGATACTGAGCGAAAAGTGCGGGTAGTTGTTAGAGAACAACTAATATTGAGCGTGACCATACGAGAAATTATATAGATTTCTATTCGATCGTCAGTGATCATCTCGATGCTGTAGTTGTATGACTGGTCCTTTGACTTGTGGTGTCACAGTTGCTCATAGTAAGACTACTGTAGTTTGACTACACATAAACATTAACTCGATCATGAATTTTTGTAGTGGATATTGACTTCAGTTGATTAAGCTATCCGAGCAACGTGTGCATCTAGATGGGATCTATCGACTTTGATAGAAAAGAGTAGTCCTATGAGATTTGAGAAGATGAGTCCACAAGTCTATAGCCATAGCAGTGTGATTAATGAAAAAGAATTTTCATTCGAAATCACTATTGGACTTGAGCTAATTGGATCTATCATATGACTGATGATAGGATTTGACGATTTATCTATGACCTGCCATCTAGTCGGGACACATGATAGAGGAACTGTATCATACATTAACAACACCTAGAGATTCTATTTCGATTCTGTTGGATTACCACTACATATTGCTAGATGTCACTAGTAGATTATGAGAGCTCAATAGAATCGTTTTGGATCAATGATCCTTATCGAGTTAGAGTAAAACTGTTCCGATCCACTGAATGGTGTCTCAATGATACCTATGATAGAGATCATGGTATTTCTCACAACCAGACAGAATTGAACTTATGAGTTCACATATAAAAGAAAAATATCTAGATTGGTTATAATTAGACTTATGAAGTACCAATTAATATGAATTTAGAAAAATCTTATTGAGTTCATGTTAACCTTGCTAGCACCTACATGAACCCAATTTCTCTTGTGGTTGGTTTACTTATATGATGAGTTTTAATCAATTCCTACACTTGATTTGAACATAATTGAATCTGATTCAATAAGATCCAATTGTTAGATAATTAATTTATGGCTTGGATTCAATTGAGAAAGAGATTCTTAATTAAGAACTCTTGAAGAGAATTTATGAAACCATATGGTTGATTTGTGCATCTAATTGAATCCCATATGATGGGACGCCTAGAATAGGGTGTGACTTTGGTGTGTTTTGGATGGCGCCCCATTTAATTGGTTCCATTATATTATGGCTAGAAATTCTAATATGATTAGAATGAGGGATCCTAATTTGATTAGGACATCCTTAAGTTGTCTGTATAAAAGGCTCTAACCCTTTAGTTATAACATAAGATCTCTTCCCCACCTTCACTGGGCCCATGCCTCCCTCCTCTTCCTCCTCTAGCCCACGCCTCTTCTCTCTCTTGACGTCCTCTCTTGGAGCCAAAAAAGGGATGGGCGGCACCCAAGGGTGGTGTCAATTAGTTGGCGCCACTTGTTTGGTTCTTGGTCACTTTGCTCTCAAATTTGTTGAGAGTTAGTTACAACAACTTCTTGATTGTTGTTCTTCTTGATTAGTTGAAGGATCAAGAAAAGATTCATAATTTTTTTAAGAATCAAAAAAGAAAGAACAAAAGGATTCAAAATTAAAAGCCTCTTCAGTTTGGTTCAAGCTTATTTAGGCTTTGATTCAGGCAAGCAGGATCCAAGAGAAAATAATCCAGGTCGGTCCTGTGAATATTCATAGAGGTAGAACGCTTGTGCTGCTAATTCAGAACCTGTCCAGGCCCAGATCCAGGGATTGAATTGGATTCAACCCCAGTTGTAGTTTAAAGTAAAAGGAAAAGCGATTCACATATGTAAATTAAATACAAGCTTTCGTTTGTTACTCCTAAAATCAGTTTATGTTAATTCAGCATATGAACTAAATTCATAGGTGCTTTCATATGATGGATGCATGCTTAGATTAAAAGTATTTAATATGATTTTTTCGTTACATTTTAGATTTAAAAAGTTTTGAAATCCGCATGCACTAGCATTTATAAAAAAATCCAACAGTGAAATCAGAGCTACATGTTCATATATATGAAAGTAGCATAAAAATTTTAAAAATTATTTTCAAAATTTTGATTATAGATCATACATGAAATGTATATGTTTATATTCAATCTGAAAAGTGTTTTAAATCTGATTTTTATTCATATATGCGATATATGAAAGCATGCATAAGTTATAAAAATTAAATTTCTGCGATCTCAATTTTTCGTATATACGATATATAATAACATGTTTAGATCTGAAATTAATTTCTGAAAATTTTAAAAATTTTATGTATATAATATATGATTGCGTACATATTCTGAAAGTGTTTTAAGAATCAAAAACTTACTTTTTATGCAATTAATATAAATATGAAATCTGTTTCAATGATCTGAAATTAATGTGCATGAATCGATGAGCATGGATAGTTTTGCATTAGGTCAATGAATTGCATCTTAGATTACAATTAGATCATATTGGATTGAAATTGATGTAGCTATTGATCAAATCAAATCAAATGTTGATTTGGATTAGATCAATTGAGCTTATAATTCTACAAGTATTGTAGATTGAGTTGATTAAACCCCATATATAAAATCAAGTCAACCTAAGACCTAATTCGACTTTATTATTTGAATCCAATTCACCTAACCAATAAGCCATTTGGTGTCTAAGACAAGTCTCGATCGGTGGTTTTTAATTGGGAGGCTACTCACCTGGACAATTTTTGCCTACGGTGAGTTAATGGCGTACCCTCCCATCGGTCTTACTTACCTGGCCAATTGGATGATTGGGTTCATTAATTATTAAAGAATTTTGATTTAGCCCATGTTAATTAGATCGATCATGTGATGACTGATTAGATGAGACCTAATCAAAATCTTCCTAATTAACATTAAGCCTTATGGTCCTCCACCGTTGTAGAAGTACGAGCATAGTACTGACGTTGATTGTTCTTGATTGGTTACAATGATTCAGTTGCATCGGAAACATACAACCATTCTACTAACAAAAAGTTGTTCCAGGATGAAGATGGGGTTGGGCCCAATATATATTATCTGAGGAACTCAATGACTGCTTTACACCTACTAGTGAACAATGGGTCAAGCTTAACTAAGGAGTGGAAGCAATATGTATTATCTGAGCTCTCATGACTTAGAGACCAAGTCACTGCAATATGCTTAAAGAAGCATCTGGATAAAAAATTACGCATCGATGTGCGTATCATCAATAACTGTTAGGTGAAGTGCACGACATCGGTGGGACCGCAGCACCCACTAAAAACCTTGCATTGGTCAAGTCAGATTTTCGTTTTTCATCCGGAGAGTATCAAAATCCGAAAAAAATAGTGGAAGTCTATTTGTATCTAAAAATCTCTAAAGCAAATATAATTTTAAGTACAAATGTCTAACTAGAATCTCTACTCTCGTAGATAAACAATGTCGTCCTTTAACCCACTAGCCCGCATCCTTGAAACCAACCGACTGATTGGTACAAATTATAACGACTGACTCAAAAACTTCAGGATAATCCTGATATCCAAAAAGATTGGGTATGTACTTGATCAGGACCCTCCAGTCTTACTAGCCCATCCTACCGCAGAGCAAAAAATGCTCTGGACAAGTGGACGGATGATGACCTAAGGATGAAGTGCTATGTGCTGGCTTTGATGTTAAATGAGTTGCAGAGTCAATATGAGCACATGCCCACTGCTCGTGCCATGATCACTCACTTGCAAGAGTTGTACGATGAGCAGAACCAGACCGCACATTTCGAACTGTCTAACCGATTGTTCAATATGAAGATACGCCAGGGGCAGTCAGTTCACAATCACTGTATGACTATAATCAAAGATCTAGAGGAACTTGAGAAGCTCGAGCTAAATATGTAGAGAGAGCTAAAGGTGGATTTGATCCTCCAATCTCTGACCAGTTCATTTGGACAGTTTATCGTAAACTACCACATGAATAAATTAGATCGCAACTTATCCAAATTAGTCAATATGCTGATCACTGCTGAGAGTACCTTGAAAGGTTCAAGGCACTCTATCCTGGAGAGCCTAATGAAAAAGGGTGAAATGCCTTATGAAGACATACTTGTAATAAAATCTAACCTAACAATTTTTTCTACTTTTAATTGGGTATTAGACTAGATTCGAGTGCACATATATGTATTTCAATGTAGGATCTAATAGGAAGTAAAAAATTGAGGTAAGATGACATGATCTTTCGGATCGACAATAGAACAAAAGTTGCTGCAAAAATCATTGAACCTACCCTCATCGATTACCATTAGACTTTAAATTAGATATAAAAAATTATTATTTTATTCCTGTAGCTAGCCAAAATTTGATCTCGATCTCTGTACTCGCACAGGATGAATATATTTTTCAATTTAATAAAATTTTTTTTTATTTATTTACAAAATAAATTGATTGCATTTGATCTTTTAATTGACAGTCTTTATCACTTGCATGTTGATGCTAATATGAACTTAAATGAGCAGGTAGGAAATGTCGTAGGCCAAAAAAACCCAAAGAAGAGTTTAATCATAAATACTTATGGCACCATAAACTTGGCCATATTAGAGAAAACAGGATAAACAGACTGGAAAGAGATGGGATCCTTGACTTAGTTAAATTCGAGTCGATTCCGACCTATGAATCATACCTTCGAGGAAAATAGCTAGATTACCTTTTGTGGGACAAGAAAAAAGACCACTGAGTTACTAGCCCGGGTACACACCGATGTGTGTGGCCCATTTGATGTGCAGGCCAGGAATGGTTATAGCTACTTTATTATCTTTATTGATAATCTGTCACGATACGGATATGTATTTCTTATGAAACATAAGTCTTTAGCCTTTGAAAGGTTCAGAGAATTCAGGTATGAGGTAGAGAAGCAAACAGATAAACCCATAAAAATCCTGCGATCTGATCAAGGAAGAAAATATCTAAGCGCTAAATTTTTAGAATATCTTAAGAAAAATGGCATAATCTCTCAATGAACACCTTCCGGTACACCTCAATTCAACGGGGTATCCGAAAAAAAAAATAGAATCCTATTGGATATGGTCCGATCCATGATGAGCTTCACTGACTTACCCTTATTTCTTTGAAAATATGCTTTACTTACCGTGATGCATACTTTAAATAGAATTCCTTCTAAGTCTGTTCATACCACACTATATGAGATATGGCATAGTAAGAAGCCGAGCCTGAGTTACCTTAAGACTTGAAAATGTCCAAGCTATGTTAAAAAACAGAAAGCTGACAAATTAGAAGATAGATCAATTGTAGCTCGATTTATAGGATATCTCAAGGAATCCATTGGGTACTACTTTTACTTTCCATATGACCATAATGTGATTGTGAGTCGCAATGCTACATTCTTAAAAAATAGTTTATTCAGAACGGTGATAGTGGGAGGTTAATTGAGCTTGATAAGAATGTCTCTCATGAACAACAAGCTATAGATCCTCAAGAACCCATCTAGGATGAGCCAATAGTTATTGTTCCACATCCACCTCGTAGATTAAGTAGAATCTCCCATCCTTTTGAAAGATACATGGATATGCTGAAACAGGATGTAGAGTAAGCATTCCTTATAAAAGATGGGGGTCATTGTGATGATCCTAATACTTTTGACGAGACGATGTCTAACATCGATTCCAAAAAATGGTTAGATATATGAAGTCAGAAATTGACTCTATGCACTTGAACCAAGTATGGACCTTAGTAGATCCACCGAAAAAAATTATTCTCATTGGACGTAAATGGATCTACTAAAGAAAAATAGATACCGATGGCAAGATAAAGATCTATAAGACAAGGCTAGTGGTGAAGGATTATAGTCAGCACGAAGGCATTGACTATTATAACACTTTTTTGTCTGTAGCCATACTGAAATCAATCCGCATATTGCTTGCTGTTGCAGCCTACCATGATTATGAAATCTGACAGATAGATGTAAAAACTGCTTTCCTAAATAGACATCTTAAGGAAGATATCTATATGGAACAGCCTCTGAATTTCATATTCAGTGATAGTGATCATCGAGTTTGCAAGCTGCAAAAGTCTATCTATGGACTAAAGCAGGCTTTTCGAAGCTGAAATCTTCATTTTAATGATGCAATCAAATCGTTTGATTTCATAAGAAACGAAAAGGAACCTTGTGTCTACAAAAAGGTCAGTGGGAGCGTGCTTGTCTTCCTCGTACTGTATGTCGATGACATCTTCCTCATTAGGAATGATATTCTCATGCTGATTTCGATCAAGGCTTGGTTGTCTAAAAAATTTTCCATGAAAGATCTAGGAGAAACGTCCTATATCTTTGGGATAAAAGTCTATAGAGATAGATCTAAAAAGATGCTTGGCCTATCACAGAAACTGTACATAGAAAAGGTGTTGAAGCGGTTCAGCATAGAAAACTCCAAAAAAATTTGCTACCCCTTAGGTATGGTATTCGACTCTCCAAGACGATGTGTCCTAACACTTCTGAGGAGATCGAATGCATGAGTAGAATCCCTTGTGCTTTGGTAATTGAGAACTTTATGTACGCCATACTATGTACTTGACCTGATATTGTCCTTGCTGTGAGTATCACGAACAGATATCAGTCGAATTCAGGTCAGGAGCATTGGATAGCTGTGAAGAACATCCTTAAATACTCACAAAAAAATAAGAATTTGTTATTGGTCTTTGAAGGAGCATCTGAATCATTGATTTGGTATGCTGGAAGGATTCCAAAGCAACCGATCAATAAAGGCTAAGTACGCTACAGATGTATAGGATGCATTCTAATTCTTTATTAGTTGCAGAACTGGATATTGTGCCATCAAATGCTATGACACTATACTTAAAGACAATGGCCCCATACTTTTTTTAAGAAGTCAAGATCTCATCAAATATTCAAACACATAGATCAGCGGTATATGCGACTACCTCAAGTAGAAATATATAGAGGTGCGAAGAGTAGACTCTGCAAATAACATGGTAGACCCGCTGACAAAGCAGTTTAGCCAACCCAAAATAAAAGCTCATCTTGAGAAAATGAGACTTAAATTAATGGCCAATTGACTTTAATCCAAATAGAAGATTGTTAGACGTATGCCCTAGAAATCAATTGTTGGCTGACATATTTTTATTCTATAATACAAATTTATACTTAAACTATTGATTTAATCAATAAAGAATTTTTTTTTTTTCATTCAAGTGTTATGTGTCCTTGAATCATCTTTGAAATTGATATAACGATACATATTCTCAAATATTGAGAATTAGAAACATGTATGATTGATTCCTAAATTGCTCTCGATTATAGAAGTCATGGAGACGGTGATTTATCCAGATAGATCGGTGCACGATTCGCTTCCTTTGAGATAGATGAGTCTCTAATTTATGATGTAGAGACACTAAGCGAAAAGTGCGGATAGTTGTTAGAGAACAACTAGTACTGAGCGTGACCATACGAGAGATTATATGAATTTTTATTCGAACGTCAGTGATCATCTCGATGCTGTAGTTGTGTGACTGATCCTTTAAGTTGCGGTGTCACAGTTGCTCACAGTAAGATTGCTATAGTTTGGCTACACATAAATATTAACTCGATCATGAGTTTTTGTAGTGGATGTTGGCTTTAGTTGGTTGAGCTGTGTGAGTAATGTGTTCATTTAGATGGGATCTATCAACTTTGATAAAGAGTAGTCCTATGAGATTTGAGAAGCTGAGTCTATAAATCTATGGCTATAGCAGTGTGATTAATGGAAAGGAGTTTTCATTCGAAATCACTATAGGACCTGAATTGATCGGATCTATCATATGACTGATGATGGAGTTTGACGATTTATCCATGACCTACCATCTAATCGTGACTCATGATAGAGAGACTGTATCGTACATTAACTACACCTAGAGATTCTATTTCAATTCTGCTGGATTGCAGCTACATATTGCTAGATGTCACTAGTAGATTGTGAGAGTTTAATAGGATCGTTTTGGATTAATGATCCTTATCGAGTTAGAATGAAACTGTTCCGACCCACTGAAAGGTGTTTCAGTGATACCTATGATAGAGATCATGATATTTTTTACTACCAGACAGAATTGAACCTAGGAGGTCACACATAAAAGGAGAAGATTTGGATTGATTATAATTAGACTTATGAAGTACCAATTAATATGGATTTAGAGAAATCCTATTAGGTTCATATTAATCTTGCTAGCACCTGAGTGAATCCAATTTCTCTTGTAGTTGGTTTACTTATATGATGAGTTTTAACCAATTCCTACACTTGATTTGAACCTAATTGAATTTGATTCAATAAGATCTAATTGTTGGATAATTAATTTATGACTTGAATTAAATTGAAAAAGAATTTCTTAGTTAAGAACCCTTGAAGAGAATTTATGGAACCATGTGGGCTGATTTGTGCATCTAATTAGGTCCCATACGATGGGACGCCTAGAATAAGGTGTGGCTTTGGGTGTGTTTTGGGTGGCGCCCCATTTAATTGATCCAACTATATTATGACTAGAAATTTTAATATGATTAAAATGAGGGATCCTAATTTGATTAGGCTTAAGTTGTCTATATAAAGGACCCTAACCCGTTAGTTGTGACATAAGATCTTTCTCTTCCCTCCTTGCCGCCACCTTCACTGGGCCATGCCTCCCTCCTCTTCCTCTCTCTAGCCCATACCTCTTCTCTCTCTTGGCGTCCTCCCTTGGAGCCAAAAAGGGGGTGGGCGGCACATAAGGGTGGTGTCAATTAGTTGGCGCCACTTATTTGGTTGTTGTTCCCTTTACTCTCAAGTTTGTCGAGAGTTAGTTACAACCACTTCTTGGTTGTTGTTGTTCTTGATTTAGTTAAAGGATCAAAAAAAGATTCTTGATTTCTTCAAAAATCAAGAAAGAAAGATCAAAAGAGTTCAAAATTAAAAGCCTTTCCAAGTTTAGTTCAAGCCTATTTAGGCTTTAGTTCAGGCAAGCAGGATCCAAGAGAAAACAATCCAGGTCGGCCCTGTAGATAATCGTAGAGGCAAGACGCTTGTGCTACTGATTCAGAATCTGTCCAGGTCCAGATCCAGAGATTGAATTGGATTCAACCCCAGTTACAGGTTTGAAGCAAAAGGGAAAGCGATTCAAATATGTGAATTGATTACAGGCTTTCATTTGTTGCTCCTAAAATCAGTTTATGTTAATTTCAGTATATAAACTAGATCCATAGGTACTTTCATATGATGGATGCATATTTAGATTAAAATTATTTTAATCTGATTTTTTCACTGTATTTTGGATTTAGAAAAATTTTGAAATCCGCATGCAATAGCACCTATAGAAAATCCAACACTGCCATATATGTATCAAGTAGAACACAGAACATTATAGAAACTAAACACCAACCCAGTAACATTGAAATAATATGAAAGAGATATTATGCTAACCTTCTATATGTTACTTTTCTATGAACTTTCTTGGATTAAACAGACTTTACAAAGTTTCTATGTAAACACAGGATGCATATAGGAGGTACCGTAATGGCATTGATGGCACCAGATAAAGGGGATGCTTAATATGTAAAATATCAAAAAAAGGCTAGTTTAAAATTTGTTAGTGATACAGAGCAGCTCACACTTTACACTTTCTTTTTGCTGGCAATTCTTTGTGAAAGCATGCATGTTGAAATAGTTTGAAACTAACAAAATTTACAACTAACACATTTTCAAATAAAAGTCTCTGGTAATTAGCTTTACATGCTTCTTTCTGTCTTTCATTTGGCAGAAAAAAGATCAGATATTCATCATGCGTCTACTGGTTCCAAATACATGGTCCTATTCCAGCATATACAAAAAACATGAACAAGAATATACCTGGAAGAAAACAGCTTCTGGATGGTTGCACACCGCGCATCGAACAGATTTAGTCCGGGGAAGAGTTGGATCCGCTGCTACATCTTGCAGAACTTGTGTGCGCTCCCCAATGGAGTGATGTACCTCATTTCTATAGACACAGTTGTTATCGGCTACCTCCTGACAGCAAAAAGATCTTCAAACATTAAGAAGCAGAAATACATGAAAAGAAGAGAAAAATGTTATGCAAGCACTGCTAAGGTGCTAGAAACATATGGTGGGGAGGCAGGTGCAGATGTTTCCTAGGCGACCATGCAATTTAAAAGGTAGGGTCCATGCAAGAAAGCATTATTTGTTAATTAGAAATGAATGAACTCATCTATCGTCACCTATAACAAGTCTGCCTTCCCACCCCCTCACGTGGCCCAAAAAAAAAAAAGAAAAGAAAAAGAAAAAGTCCATGTTGGCAGAAAAAGGGCATCATGAATTGCATAAATGGTTCATGATGAGTGGATGAATCACATATTTTCAGATCTTTAACAGCCACTACCTATAAATATTTAGAAAAGAAATTGGTTCCAAGACAGATGAAGTTGATGAATAAAAAGTGGATATCGAAGAAAAAGAAAAAAAAAAAAAACTATACCATGCAGCACAAGTTTTGCTTTTGGAGAGATAAATCATGCCGATGGTTTCACACATGTAGCATTAGTATACTTAAGAGATGCTCTGCAATTATGATTTAACCTATATCCTCCAACATATACCTCTTTCTCGTAAAGCATCAAGCATGGATGTCACATGAAATGGTTCTCTTGTATCATATATCACATTTAAAAGCATGAAAAAAATTATACCAGGAAAGATTCATTTTTCCCCATTTAAAAGTTCATAAACTAAGGCATAATTTCACATTCTCCATTTCAACAAAACAATTCGAGTGGAAGCATATTGTTGAACATATGCAAGGAAAAAAGTTAGCTAAAGAAGTGGAGTCCCTCAATCCTCAAAACCATCTCACGGAAGACCTCAAGTACCGTGATGAAAGGGCATTGGACACATGGTTCAACCTTGTTCTTTTCCTCAAAAGCAAGCAAAAAGAAATCTTAAGAAATATCTTTTACAAGAAAAGTGGCTTGTCCACTGAAGATTAACACTCCAATTCAATTAAGCATAAAGATTTATCTCAATCAACCTTGAACAACATTTAAAGGATTCTGGCACTAGTCTTAAAACTTCCATAGACCATAAGAAGCCTATTCCTTCTATGAAAGCTCTTAAATTTGGACTCTGGAAACTAAACAATCCACTCTCCTAAACTCCAGTAAGATCAAATAGTTCCCACTTAAATTTCGATCAGCAATTCTTCAAATTCTCCACCTTGAGGAACGAGAATGAAGGATAAGTAGCATTCAGAAAAGGATAAGGTTTTTTCCTCTAAAATAGTAATTGAAAACCTTTGGAAGGATGAAACCTAAGTGGCCCCCTTCTCACCCTCCATCACAAAGAGTGGAATCGAGCCCCTAATTAAGTCCAAAACCCTTTGCATCACAGCAATAATAACCGCTTTGCATCCACTCATGGTATCTCACCCATTAAAGAATGACTCTCCAGGCTTCTTAAAAGACAATTTAAGCATTTATTTGCCAAAGGCACCTATTTTAAAGCCAAACCAACAAACCGATCATCTTATAACAGTAGCACTCCATAAAATCTCACTCAAGAGCCTCCTCTCTTAGCCCCAAATCTCTAATGACAGAAATCCTGCATCCTGCTTACAGTTTTGAGCAACATATTCAACAATTAAAATGCAATAACTTAGATTCGAGTTACAAGATGGAGGACCAAGTGCTAGAAATAATAATATTAGAAAAGGCTACAAACCCTTAGGCCTTGGATCATATAAGCTCTCATCAAGACTGGAAGAGAAGAGATCAGTCTAAAAGGGAGAGAGGGGAAGGACCTGATGGTCACAGTTGCGGCAGGCATAGAGGAGGATCTTCTGTTCCCTGTCTTCCTTTGGGTAAAGTATATTGTTGCTGTTGTACCAACACAAGAAGAAGAAAAAAAATATCAAAATAAATCCATGGATGCACTAAAGAAGTCATAATCTTTTTACTTGGTGGGAGCTCACCATTCTCGGCAAAACGTCATGGTACTCATGGCTGCTGCTCCTTCTGCTAAGGCCCTGAGCTTCCTCTATTGCTGCCCTGTTCCTCTGATATGTGTCTATGGTGAAGTCCTTTTTTTTTTGGTTGAGCCCCCTGGAGGAATGGGTACCGGAAAGATGCGGTGAACTCCGTTACAAATAAAGATGGCAGGTGTCGGGAAATTCACCCTAGAGAAGGTAAAACGGACGCTTTGGGCATTGTTTATGGTCAAGAGGGGGTGGCGTGGGGTGGGTGGGTGGTGGTGAAAAGTCCAAAGCGACGCTGGTCAAACCTTAGTTTCATAGCGTTGGAGACTGTGAGAGTACACGCGTAAGCAAGTGTTGGATACTTGCCAAGTATAATGTCGGTCTTCGGCCGTTCAGTTCGGGTTCGGGCTGTATCCTTCATGCGAAGGGATCGTTGTTCTCGCGTCGTGACATTCGGGAATCCAACGGTTAACGTCCCAAAAATGAGGAATGATGCATCCGCATGAAAGATATATTTTAAGATACCATACGGTATATCATCGATAATATAACCATTGAAATAATATGATCATTGAGATGATATAAATATTAAGATGGTGTATAAATATTGAAATAATATATAATCATCATATTTAATATATTATTGAAATATTATTGAAAATAAAATTTTATTATATTTGATATATTATCAATAGTGATAATATATAAAATATCATAAACAGCTTCATACATTATTACATAATAATTACTCTACAATTTGATTAAATATTCTTCATTTATAACTCTTCATAAGAATATGTAGCCGTAGTAAAAATAATAATATTTATTTATTTATTTATTATTATAGATATTTATTTTGATGAATTTATTAAAATAATATTATAATAATATTATATATAATCAAGTTTGATTAGACTCAGCCAATTTTGACCATCAATATCAGGACTGTCCATTAGGAATGATTTAGTCCAACAAAATAAATTGAGAAAAAAAAATATGAAGAATTTAGCATGATCTATCTATGCCAATTAATTATATCTATCTATAGAAATAAAATAGGTATCTAATAAATAAATAAAAGGTATCTATATCATTTAACTAAATCTATCAATAAAAATAAAAAATACATCTAGTAGATAAGCATCTATAAAAAAAGATGAGGAGGATTTTTATTTTTTTTCAATTTACTGACTAAAGATATTTTTATCCCAAAATAATTTCAGTACATCATCAGTATCCAGTGATGTACTATCACTTGGGGTATGTGTGGTGATAGCATCACTGCATCATGCAGTGATGCTATCACAGAATTTATCACTGGATCCTTCATCACTGGATGAGATTTTGCAATACCAAATAAGATGATTACATTATCTAACTCACATCACTCGGATGATGTGAAATATCATTTCCTACCAAACAATAAATCTGTTCACTTTG
The DNA here is from genome assembly GCF_000442705.2 of Elaeis guineensis. Taxonomy (NCBI): domain Eukaryota; kingdom Viridiplantae; phylum Streptophyta; class Magnoliopsida; order Arecales; family Arecaceae; genus Elaeis; species Elaeis guineensis. The sequence continues at coordinate 17,085,485 of NC_025997.2, forward strand.
GGAGGCTATTACTCAAATAGACTTTCGTTTGATATTAGTTTTCCTCCTAATTTTTATTTTTTTAAAATAATTAGAAATTAATTATCAAATATCCACTAAATATTTAGAGTTTTTGGGATCAAATACCGTTAGAAAGAGCCAATAATAATAATGATGATGATGATCCGGTGCATCTCAATGATCATACTTTCGGGTTCACAAAGTAGTGGTGAGGCGGCTTTGAGTTTCGAAAATGGTGTTACCCAGAAAAATTTGGCCCAACCAATACTAGTTATGTGGGAGTGGAAAAGATGCACTACTGGTAGAACTCATCATTTAACCTAGCCCTCCTGATTCGATCATGGTCAGACCCTGGACAAAAATTTCCGGGCTTATATCTAAAATCTGAATATAAAAGGGTACCATGCCTGAGCTAACTCAAAAATTGAGACTTCCGGCCTCGACCCAAACTAAATTATAATATAAAAATTATTTTTAAATTGTATAACAAGCAAGCTCATCTTTTCTTGGAACATGGTTGAATCCTTCCAAAAAAAAAAAAAAAATACCCCTTTGTTTGTGCCCAATGATCGTTCGATTATTTACAGGATGAATGATGGAGCTCAGAGCACTTTGAGATTTGTATAATAATTGATCCAATGGCCGGCAGGCATGAAAGATATGCCATCACAGCGTCTGCCAACTACAGGATCCTCCCTCACGGGGAGTTCAGATTCTCTGTGATGCGTGTTTAATTTGCATCACAAAGGATCACACATATACAATGTTAGATAGCTGCCATGTAATGCATCTTGAAGATGGTTGACTGCATCCAGAATAGAGATGGTCATACACTCATACTGCCCAAACGATATGACAAGCAATAACCGACCATCTTAAAGACAGTCGATGCGAGGGCTACGCAGGTTGTAGGGCCCTACGCAGTGCAAAGCACGGAGGATCCCGAGTCTCCAGCATCGCTCACCATCTCTCTGTCTTCTTGGACAGAGAATTGGGTTTTAGGGCTTGGTCGGGTAGGGATTGGCTGGGCCTGGGCCTTTAATTTGTACACCTGGTCAATACACCTGGTCAAGTTGGTCTCCTGCAAGTCCTCGGTGTTGACCTAGGAGGTATAGTTTTGTGTTGGGTGGTTTTGTATTAATATCTGGTACATATGAAGCCTCGGAGAATGACTCTCACTGAAGCCATGCATACTTTTCATTTTGTAATATTTTGACGTCTTCTAATGTGATGAGAAGTGCAATTAAAGTCTGGTGTAATCTCCGCTCATGGTAGACTTATGCTCTGATAAGAGACGAAGTACTGGACTAGAATTCAATTGCAGGATACATGGGATTGTTGTGCAAGATTTTTGAATTCAACAACAAATTGATTTATGCTTGAGTTCAAGTTGTAACCTCTATCTGTGATACATGCTTGCCTGCCGAGACCTGACCACTATGGACACCTCGGGCATCACCGACCCATGGAAAGTGCATAACTCACCATTGGGGAGCTAGTTTACTAATCTCCACATTTTGCATCCTTGAACAGTTAGGGCTACCAATAAGTACAGCATAAATATGAAAAATGGGGAAGGGGGACAAATGAAGAAATGGAATTGAGTTTTCAAAAGGACAAATAGTGAATCGATAATTAATAAATAACATGAAGCATGTTAATTTGTCACTAAGACCAAAGAAACTTGGGTAAGAAAGAACTCTTTCACATGCCTCCATCTCATCTTCTTCCCTCCATGCAATGTGATTCTTTCAGCTATAGGTGGCATCCCACCAGCTTTCTTCATTTTAGGGATAAAGCTCTCTTTGATTTCTAAAAAGTAAAAAAGATGAAAAACTTGTGAGGAAGTCACTTTTCTTTTTCCAAAGTAAAACCAAAATTCAAGGAAAGTAAATCGAAGGAAGAATAAAGAAACAAGATTTTTGTCTAATAAGCGTAAAGTTCTTCAAAAAAATAGTAATTCTGAGAAAAAAATGAAAAGAAAAAATTTAGTGGTTCAAAATGATTTAATCATATCTTAACCAGAACTCTTAACGAAGCTATGTTGTTTCTTACTTCAACCAAATATCAAAAAAAAAATACTTTTTTTTTTTTCCTTTCCTTTCCTCCTAAGTCAATGCTCTAGAAATATATTGGCGAATAAAAAGGTTTCCGGGCAGGTAAATACCTATAAGAAATCCAAGTTTTAATCAGTAATTTTACTACTGGTAGACACTCTTTCCATGCAAATTCTCGAGTACTGCTACAAGTAGCTGCAATTGCTTTTTGCCTTAACCACTTGAACTATGTTAAGACAAAAGAATAGAACAATTCTCGCAAGATCTACACAAGCCAAAACCGAGTTCCCTAGTCCCATGCTGAGAATAATTCTACTAAGATATCACCATTAATATCAGTAATCTAGGAGTATACAGTTTTTTTTTTTTTCAATAGAGAATACATCAGCTTTATTGTATATGTATGTTTGACTTTAGAACCTCATGGCACTCCAATTTTCCTGTAGCATCAAGAGTTATGGGTTTTCTTTTTTCTTTTGCCTTTTTTGAGAAAAAGTGAGGAAAAACTCTTGTCCGCGAGCTCGAGCGCACCATCATGTTCTTCCTCTTCATCAGGAGCGCCTTCTATTAATTGCAGGCTCCACTCCAAATCAAAAGAGATGCACTAGAGAGTGTTGTGTACATTGTAGTATCCCCAATCACTCCAAGTCTCCAAGGATGTATGCTATTGGCTCCACGGATTCTCACCTACATGCCGGAGCATCGCTCTTAGTCGAAGCCTGGGTCTACTAATAACTAGTCTACCCAAGCATTAACCACAATAGAATACCAATAGCTTCTGTGCCTTCTTAATGAGGTCAACAAACCAGCTATATACCGGGACAATCTTGCAGGCAACTCTAGATTTTTTGTTTCCTCTGCATGGCCTTCTTCTTAGATTATAAACCTAGATGCTATTGATCGTATATGACTAGTTTTAGAGGGGGAAAGAGATACTTTTTGAAAAATGAAAAAGAGGTCTCTTATAATTTAGTTGGAGTTTTAAGAAAAGAGAGAATGAAACAACCTCTTTTTATAGGATGGCACTTCTCACATTTCATAAAAAATGAAAATCTATAGGGGAAGCCGATTTTGAAACTTTCCATGGAGTGAAAATTGATCATGCTTTTCTTTTTAAAAATACAATTTTAAGATGCATGACAAAGAATTTATAAAATATCAATAGATGATTATGATAATGATGATGTTGTAAATATGTGATTATAGAACATACAAATTCTTGAAAAAATTATTTAAATATTATTTTTATAAATATTAATATAATATTATATTAATATCATCCTAATATTTATATGAATATAATATTAATATTAATATTATAATATTTATTAAATTTTAATATTTATTAATATTATTTATTAATATTAATATAGTATTTATACTAATAAATTTATTATATTGAAATATTAATATTATACTAATATAATATTAATATATATTAGGATTATATCAATACAAAAAATTATTATGATCTAATATTATATTATAATATATTAATATTATATTTAAATTAATATAAATATAATATTATTACTTATATAAAGTTTAGGAGCCAAAAAGTATGGTCTTATATCTATTAAGGGTATAATAGGTATTCTACATAATTTTTTCAGAAAAATAGATACTCAACTAAACATAAGCCACTCTGCAATAAGTTATTTTTCTATGATCAACCGAATATGCTAAAATTCTATGTCTAAAAAATAATTTTTCAGAAAGTAACTTCTAGAAAGTTACTTTTTGAGAAAAAAAATTCTTCCTATGAACTAAACGAGTCCATAATTTTCAACCCACATCTCTAGTCCCCCACTAAGACATCCTCCACCACCTCTTGCATCAACCTCTCTAATGGCAATATTGTATATGATTCATACATTAGTACAATATATCTTATCACTCATGCATCTTACTTTAAAAAATATTACATGTGTCCCTAGCTTTCACTACAATCTTTTATCTATTCACAAGCTTACATATGACGCATTGTTCTATATTTTTTTTCTCTAACTATGATGTTTTTTAAGGCCTCTGTTGGGAGGATGTCTGGCCAGGACACCACCTTCCAGGACCTTTTCAGTATCACACGATGCAGCAAGAAGAAAGAAGAAACATAACAAAAATAATCAAAATACGTGGATTAGCCAAAAAGAGTCCGCCTCCATGGGGCATGCAAATTTCATTATGAAAAAAAATTTTACAGGAGGAGATCTTACCCTCAACCCTCGTACACCCAATTTCTCTGTCACAAAAGCTCTCTCTCTTGGAAGATCCCTCTGAACCCCTGAAGTGATCGCTGTCAAGGAGCCCTGCTCCTTCTCTCAGCATCTCAGCCCTTCTCTCTCTTCCATGAGTTTTCACGGGTCCTCTGCGGCGTAGAACCGAGCCACGCACCCTCTATTGAGCATCAGGACCTTTTAAAGGCCTTAACCCATGTTAGAACATGATTAGATCTCCTAAACAGGCCCAAACAAACCTCAGATCAAGCCCTAAGCCGTTGGATCAAGATCGAAAGCTCCCTGGGCCGTTCGATAATGATCGATCCATGGAATAGTGCTATGGACCGCACAAAATGTATGAAAAATGTCCACGCGGTCCACGCGCCCAGTTATGGACCACCCGATCCACGGTAGACCGTGGAATCGAGCTCCCAGTGGTGGCTGGGCCTAGGTCGCGCCCGCCTGGGTTTGGGCCGGCCTGCGTGCCCGGGTCAGATTCGGCCCGCGCGCCCGCACTTGGGTCGGGCCCGCCCGCTGGGCCTTGCCCTGCACGCACCTAGCCCGCGCACTGCCGCGTGCTGGGCTGCATCCCGCCGCCTGCAATTGCACCGTCGCTGCTCCGCCGACCGCCGACGATCCTCCACCGTCTCAAATTTCATACCGACTTCAAAAGCACGTATCTTCTCTGTCCGAGCTCTGTTTGGGATGATTTTGGACTCGTTGGACTTCATTTTTTATCACAGACCTCACTGTGGGCTCAATATGGATCGAATCTTGAGGCATCAAATCTTAACAATCTCTACCTCGACTTGATATTCGGCCTCGTCCTAACTCTGAGAGCTTTCGGATCTCCTCGGCCATATGCCCTAGGGCAATCGCCTGCTGATTATGGATGGGCAAATATGAGAGTCGAGCCAAACCACTTGATCCCATCTCCATCGTATACTGTGCTCCTCCTGATCTGAGACCTATTCGGGGCATCATCCTGCGGCAATAGGAATCTCACCTTGCGACGTCGCCTTTCCTCCTCCCGAGTCTCTTGTCTCGTGTCCGATCCACCTCCACTTGGAGCTCCACCTCGCTCTGAGCTCCACCTAGCTCCTGAAGCTTCACCTCGCACTAGACTCTCTGTCAAGTAATAATGCTTTTGCTCCCCTTCTTCTCCTCCAGCATAATCCTATCGCCGCATAGCATCCTCAGAATTCCTCCACTAGCTACTGTCCTATAGTCTCTCGAATCCAGTCTGCTCAGTGAGATAAGATTCCATCTGAAATCAAATGTATATTGGATCTCCCCCAATCTCCTCACTGCACCATCATGTGTCCTCCAGCTGACCGTTTTGATGCCTCTGATCGCACAGCTTGATCCCTCCGACAGATATACAGTGTCCTTACTATTCTCCAGGAAGTCAAACTGCTTCTCTCTGCAATATATATGATGGGTGCATGCAGAATCTAATATCCACTGTTGGAAAGAAATAGATACCTCATCATATATCTCCAGGACATCTCTCTCTGAATCACTGCTGGCCGTCGCCATAGCAGTCATCATCCGATTTTTGAGTTGAGAGCAATCTCTGACTAGATGCCCCAACTCCTCACACCGATAATATCTGATTTTGCTCAAGTCCCTCCTGGACTTGGACCGCCTTTGTCGCAATCTCCTGTCGCTCCACCGCCTCCTGCTCCTCTAGAAGTCACCAAAGTTGAGCTACCACCATCTAAGCTCTAAGCCCTGTTCTCCCTCCTGAGAACCTCATTTTGGAGTATCACCACGGTGACCTCGTCCATCTTGATGGTGCTCTTTCTCATTAGAAGAGCAGTCATCAAGGACTCGTACGAAGGAGGAAGCGACGCTAGCAAAACCAACATCCTGATCTTCTCCTCAACATTCTCGCCAACACTGAGGAGGTCAGAGAGGATCTTCTGGAAGTGGTTTAGATGCTCCTGCACGCTCTGTCCCTCAGCCATCTATAGCTAGTAAAACTGCCTGCAGAGGAAAAAAGTGTTAGTAAGAGACTTTACCATGTACAACTCTCCGAGCTTCGACAATAGCATCATCGGGGAAGTCTCGCTCAGCACATGGATCACCACCTCATCTGCTAGGTACATGCAGATGGTACTCACCGTCTACATCTGTAGCCATTTTTAATCCCGCACCTCCATAGTGGTTAGCTTCTCCTCGCACAAGAGAGCATCGAACAATCCTTGTTGGATGAGCACGTCCTTCATCCTTGCTTGCCATAAAGAAAAATTGCTCTTTCCATTAAACTTATTGATCTTCATCTTGATTGATCCCGTCTTCTTCATCTTCAGTCTTGCTCACCATCACTACAATCTGTGTTCTTGTACCGCCTCACTCTGATACCACTTGTTGGGGGTATGTCTGGTCAAGGCATCACCTCCTAGAACCTTTTCAGTACCACGCGATGCAGCAGGAAGAAAGAAGAAATAGAACAAAAATAATCAAAATACGTGGATCAGCCAAAAAGGACTCACCTCTACGGGGCATGCAAACTTCACTATGAAAAAAAAATTTACAAGAGGATCTCACCCTCAACCCTAGTACATCTAATTTCTCCCTCACAGAAAGTTCTCCCTTACAAAAGCTCTCTCTCTTGAAAAACCCCCTGAAATCCTGAAGTGACCGCTCTCCACTATCTAGGAGCCTTACTCCTTCTTCTCTCAATGTCTCAGCCCTTCTCTCTCTTCCACGGGTTTTCACGAGTCCTCTATAGCATAAAACCGAGCCACACACCCTCTGTTGAGCATCAGGCCCTTTTAAAGGTCTTAACCCGTGTTAGAACATGATTAGATCCCCTAAACTGACCCAAACAAACCTCAGATCAAGCCCCAAGCTATTGGATCAAGATCGGAAGCTCTCTGGACCGTCCGATTATGATCGATCCATGAAATAGTATCGTGGATCGTGCAAAACATGTGAAAAATGCCTATGCGGTCTACGCGCCTAGCTGTGGACCACCTGGTCCACGGTAGACCGCGGAATCGGGCTCCCAGCGGTGCACTGGGCTTGGGCTGCGCCCGCCTGGGCTTGGGCCGGCCAGCATGCCCCACGCGCCCGGGCCTGGGCCGGCTCGTGCGCCTGCACCTGAGCTAGGCCCATTCGCTGCCGCACGCTCCGCCGGCCGCCAACGGTCCTCCGCCGTCTCGGATTTTGTGCCGACTTCAAAAGCACGTATCTTCTTCGTCCGAGCTCTGTTTGGGGTGATCTTGATCTCGTTGGACTTCTTTTTTTATTGTGGACCTCGTTGTGGACTCAATGTGAATCGAATTTCGAAATGTCAAATCCTAACAGCCTCTCGATTGGCAAAGTGATTGGTTGAAGCCATGAAAGTGGTGGTTTATACTTTCATGAATATGAACATCCACATAAATCCTTTTCAGCATCATATTATTTGAGTTATGGCATTGGCATATTGGACATTTTTCTCATAACCAGCTACATAAATTACATACTATTCTTTTCTTTTGTTCTAATAATAATGATATTATTTATGATATTTTCCCAAAAGCTAAACAATCTTGCTTACCATTGTTTAATAGTTGTTTTATGTCTATGATTCCTTTTGAATTGCTATATTGTGATATTTGAAGTAGTAGTTATTCTATTGTTTCCACTGATGAGGCTTATTTTTTATGACTATTGTTGATGATTATACTCGATGCAAAATGGATTTGTTTGATGCATTTAAAACTGAAATCCTTTTCATATTCCAATATTTTCATGCATATGTATCCAATGTAATATGGCTATTGCATTAATTAAAATGATTCACTCTGATAATGGATTTGAAGTTTTGCCAATCAAATGCAATGTTTTCTTAATGTCCATGGGCATCTTGCACCAACATATTTGCTAAGGGATGGAGCAGCAAAATGAAGTGGTTGAACATAAATATCAAGACTTACTTGATGTTGTGTATGCCCTTCGCTTTCAAGCAAAACTCCCTTCCTCTTTTTGGGGTGATTGCATTCTTACCATCACTTCCCTAAGTAATCTCTTGCTTACACCCCTTTTAATTCAAAGACGTACCCCCTGTGGATTATAACCATATCCAGCTATTTGAATGTCTTCATTTCACTTCTAATGAGCGTTTAGTCACCAATAGATTGGCTCCAAATGCCCAGAAGTATATTTTTGCGGGGAATTCTAATGGCCAAAAAGGTCATCATCTTTATGATCTTGCGCACTGAACTTACTTTACTAGCCGAGATGTTATCTTCCATGAATCTTATTTTCCTTTTTATTCTTATCCAGCCTTACCTTCTTCCTCTTCACATATACTTTCCTTTCCTATTCCTAATTTATCACCCTCAGGGTAGCATTAGAGGAACCTCATGTTGATAGGACTACGCCTGCACATGTTATACCTTCCATCTCCTATATATAAACAATGTAACATCCCGGCTCAGGATCAAGCCCAAAACCCAAAAAAAAAAAAAAAAAAAAAAAACAAAAAACAGAGCGGAAGGAGACTCCCGAAGGGAGTCTTCTTCCTCGATGAATCCCGGATGGAAGGGGAGTCCTAGGATCACCCGAGCCCTAAAGACCCCTATAAATAAGCCTCTCCCTCTCTCAAGACCCTCCACCGGTGATCTTCGAGCCCGATTTCTCTCTTTTTCTCCGTAGAGGCTGCGGCAACCTCTTCTCGTGTTCGTTGGAAATTGAAGGTCGAAGAGGTCACCGGAGTTCAGGTAAGGGTTCAATCTTTCTTCCTCTCCCTCTTCCCTTTCTTCTCATGTTTTTAAACTCCTCGCCGGCCGTCAGGATCGTCGGAAAATCCATGAACAAGGTAATCCCTGTTTTGCTCTGTTTCGGCCGGATCCTCTCTTCTCTTTTTCAGCCACCGGCGCCGCCGGTTGCGGCGTCCCATCCCCGAGACCGAACCCCCATCTCCCTCTCTTCCTTCCCTGAAAATCTCGACCGCCGGCGATCAGCCAATGGCCGAAAATCATGAAGAAAGGGGACGGATCCCCTGTTTTTCGAAAAAAAAAAAAAAAAGAGAAAGGGAGAAAGCTCGCCGGCCAAACCTAGTCGCCGGCCAGCTTGCATGGTCGACCGCCGTTGCTGGACCTCCGGCCAAGTCACCCTCTCGTCGGAGCCCGGCCAACCAACGAGGGGACCTCACGGTCCCCTGTTTTGGCCCAACGGAACCCACGGAAAAAGAAAAGAAGAAGAAAGAAGAAGAAGAAGAAAAGAAAAGAAAAAGGAAAAAGAAAAAGAAAAAGGAAAAAGAAAAACAAAAGAAAAAGGAAAAAGAAAAGAAAAGAAAAAAAAAGAAAGAAGAAAATAAAAAATAAAATAAAATAAAATAAAAAGAAGAAGAAGGAGAGAATTTTTCTCTCTCTCCTTTCTCTCTCCTTTTTTCTCTTTTTTCTCTCTCCTCTCTCTATCTTCTCTCTCTATATTTTCTCTCTAGACTTTTCTCTCTCTTTACGGATTTTGTCTCTCTAGGATCTTTTCTTTCTCTCTGATTGCATCATGAATCCTAGAATAAACTTGAAGATAAAAATAAGATGATCTGAGATTGCTCCGAAATTCGTGCAGTAGATCTGATCCCAATCCGATTCTATTCAAAATTGTAATACTTGATTCATATTGAGTCACCCTGATAGGACCTCTGATGATCTCGATCATGAGTGCCTCATCGAAAGGATATGAAAGTTTCTCTCTCCACTTTCTCTCTCTACTTTCTCTCTCTAGAATTTTCTCTCTCTTCATGGATTTTCTCTCTCTAGAAGTCTTATGGATCAGTGGAGGATCCAGATACTTAGGTAAATCCTAATTTTGGTTAATCCTAAGAGAGATCCTAGATTTGTGTTATCAGGTCGATTATCGGTAATTTTCTCCATATGTAATTTTTATATTGATCAGGGTTATGAAGAGATGATTGTCTGCAAATGATATCGAGTGAAATATTTTTTTAGAGAAATTCATAAATCAAAGAAGAACATTGACTTCTGTGTTTGGATCAGTCACCGGTAAAGGTAAGAATCCCTGTACATGATCATCATTATATATGTTATTTTACCGTTGGTTTATCTCATTGGTTTTGCATCGTCGGATTTGAGATTGATGAAATTATTATATCTGAGATACTGTTATTTGATTTTGAGCATGAGTATGTTATGTTAATATATATGTATCAGAGATTGATGGCATGATTATATGGATATGACATATCTGAATTGATCATAATGCAAGACAGAATTGATTGATGAATACAACACATAATGATTAAATGAAAAGAAAGAGATATGTGGTATGGACTAGCCTTGTCATGTGGAACAGCCGGCCAGGAGCTTATGCCTGGGACAGCCCGCCAGGAGCTTATGCCTGGGACAGCCCCCACTGGCTTACAGGTGGATCAGCCGGCCAGGAGCTCATGCCTGGGACAGCCCGCCAGGAGCTTATGCCTGGGACAGCCTCTCACGGACTTTGGTACGTGGGACAGCCGGCCAGGAGCTCATCCTGGGACAGTCTTGAAAGACTTTTTTAAAGTGGATTCGATCCGGATGATGACTGAGGTATAGACTTGGATAGTCCAGAGCCAGAAAGAAAATGTTAAAAATCATGTGATTATGAAAGGAGAAGTGAAAGATAAGACATGAAATAATTGTTGAACAAAAGTGTTTTACCTGATGATGCATCTATTTTAACAAGACAGAAAATTTATGAATGTTTGCATTATTCTGGACATTGAACATGAGATTTTATATTTTACTGCTTATCTTTATTTTCAGACTATAGTACTATATCAGTGTGATATGGAAATTCTTACTGGGCTGTAAAGCTCACACCCCTTATCTTTCTTTTCTTCTCAGAGTTACAAGATGTCCATGGTTGGCTATGGTATGGATTTGTGAGTGAGCGGATGCATAGATAGAGTACCGTTGATACTTGATCAGAGGATTGAAGGAATGTTAATTGTAATTATGCAAGTTTTATGAATTATTGTTGAAATTAAATATTATGGTTGATAAGATTGTAATGATTTAATTTGGCCTTGCATATTCTTTAGGGCTTGCTCTAAGGAGTGTGCGGCCATCACGTATCCGACCCGGGTGTTGGGTTCGGGGCGTGACAGAATGGTATCAGAGCATAGGTTAGGATCATTAGGGATTATGATATAAGTGATTGGAATATGACAGAATAATATCAAAGCTTAGGTTTAAGATCACTAGAGATTATGAAGAGATATTAAAATTTTATGTAAGATCAGTAGGATGTGACAGAGTAGCATCTGAGCTTAGAGGTTAGGTTACGTTTATTTGAAGATAATGATACAAGTGATTAGGATATGACAGAATAGTACTAGAACCCAAGTTTAAGGTCACTAGGGATTGTCATATAAATGATATCAAAACTTTGGGATTATAATTACCAGAGTATGATTGATAATATTGGAGTTTAAGATTTTGATCATTAAAGGTATGATAGAATGATATTAGAGTTTAGGTTATGATCACTAGGAAATATGATTTAAGTGGTATTTGAGTTTAAGGTTATAATTATTCAGAATTGTAATTCTAGTGATATCTGAACTTAGGTTATGATAAAATTCTTAATAATTTATATTTTCATCTTTGGATTAGATTCTTTAATTGTTGAAGATAGTGGAGTGTATTAATTATTCAAGTCAGAGTTCGGATTTCTGAATTGAAATAAGATATCTTGCTAGTATTAAATTTGGAATGACTTATACAAGGGACAAGATTTTGTATGGATAATAAGATTTTGTATGGATTTATTAATTAATATTAAGGATTGTGATGAAGAGAGCTCTATAAGAAATAATCAAGTTGATTCTACTCATAAGGATGTTGGCTTGAGTTCTTTTAGTTGTCAAGTTAGAATTAATTCTTTTAAAAAGAAAGATTGATTTAGAAATTATCTAAATGATTGTAAGGTAAATTTAAGATTAACTTCAATTGATTCTAGATATGTTGGATTCTTGAAGAGTGATGAAACTTATACAATAATTTCAAATATAGGAAGTAGATCAAGATTTAATTTTTATATGCTATACCCAAAAGTAGTAAAGATAAAGAAACTTAAAATTTTGTCCTAAGTTTTATATGAAATTTGAAGGTTGGATCTATCTAACATATAAGGATATTTTTATCTTTGATATAATTATATAATTTGATAAATTAAGATCAGAGTGCGCAGCAAAAATATGGTGGGTTAAATTGATTAGAAATATTAATTCTTTGATTTTGAAGATATGATGGAATACATTAGTGGCAAATAAGGAAGGATTTTATTGATAATGAAAGGATACTATAAATTTTGATCTAATCTGATCATAGCCGGATAATTTTGTCAGTAGTTTGCTTCATTGTAGATAATGCCAAAAACTCTAGATATCTCAAGTTTATTAATAGCTTGATAGTTTTGATATTAGTTCAAACTTAGAAAGTCCTGACATAGATCTCATATTTTTTTAAAAAATCTAATATTGTTACTCAAACTGATATAGAAGATTGAGATTTTTCTTAAGATGAGAGTCTACATATAAAATTTGTTAGAAGGTCAAGTGAAGAAAGAAATCGATGATTGTGAAGAGTGTCCGATGTTTGACCTTTATTTATTTTTTCTATCAAGGATAGTCTGAGATAATTATGAATTTCGAGTGAAATGTATTAGACAAATAATGGTAGTATATTAATACAAGTCCAAAATGTTATAGTTCTTCAAAAAGTTGAGAAATCAATAAAAAGGGATGAGTTTGAGATTTCAAATAAATTTTGTTATAACAAGATCATGAGAAATAAATAATATATGACATTATCGTAAGTTTGTGAATGACATGAAGAATGCATACTTTGAAATATATCTCAAACAACATAACTTAATTTCGAGGACGAAATTATTTGAAGGGGGGAAGAATGTAACATCCCGGCCCAGGATCAAGCCCAAAACCCAAACAAAAAAAAAAAAACAGAGCGGAAGGAGACTCCCGAAGGGAGTCTTCTTCCTCGATGAATCCCGGATGGAAGGGGAGTCCTAGGATCACCCGAGCCCTAGGGACCCCTATAAATAAGCCTCTCCCTCTCTTAAGACCCTCCACCGGTGATCTTCGAGCCTGATTTCTTTCTTTTTCTCCGTAGAGGCTGCGGCAACCTCTTCTCGTGTTCGTCGGAAATTGAAGGTCGAAGAGGTCACCGGAGTTCAGGTAAGGGTTCAATCTTTCTTCCTCTCCCTCTTCCCTTTCTTCTCATGTTTTTAAACTCCTCGCCGGCCGTCAGGATCGTCGGAAAATCCATGAACAAGGTAATCCCTGTTTTGCTCTGTTTCGACCGGATCCTCTCTTCTCTTTTTTGGCCACCGATGCCGCGGTTGCGGCGTCCCATCCCCGAGATCGAACCCCCATCTCCCTCTCTTCCTTCCCTGAAAATTTCGACCGCCGGCGATCGGCCAATGGCCGGAAATCATGAAGAAAGGGGATGGATCCCCTGTTTTTCGAAAAAAAAAAAAAAAGAGAAAGGGAGAAAGCTCGCCGGCCAAACCTAGTCGCCGGCCAGCTTGCATGGTCGGCCGTCGTTGCTGGACCTCCGGCCAAGTCACCCTCTCGTCGGAGCCCGGCCAACCAACGAGGGGACCTCACGGTCCCCTGTTTTGGCCCAACGGAACCCACGGGAAAAGAAAAGAAGAAGAAAGAAGAAGAAGAAGAAGAAAGAAAAGAAAAAGAAAAGAAAAAGAAAAAGGAAAAAGAAAAACAAAAGAAAAAGGAAAAGAAAAGAAAGAAAAAAAAAAGAAAGAGGAAAATAAAAAATAAAATAAAATAAAATAAAAAGAAGAAGAAGGAGAGAATTTTTCTCTCTCTCTCTTTTCTCTCTCCTTTTCTCTCTTTTTCTCTCTCCTCTCTCTATCTCCTCTCTCTATATTTTCTCTCTCTAGACTTTTTTCTCTCTTTACGGATTTTGTCTCTCTAGGATCTTTTCTTTCTCTCTGATTGCATCATGAATCCTAGAATAAACTTGAAGATGAAAATAAGATGATCTGAAGTTGCTCCGAAATTCGTGCAGTAGATCTGATCCCAGTCCGATTCTATTCAAAATTGTAACACTTGATTCATATTGAGTCACCCTGATAGGACCTCTGATGATCTCGATCATGAGTGCCTCATCGAAAGAATATGAAAGTTTCTCTCTCCACTTTCTCTCTCTACTTTCTCTCTCTAGAATTTTCTCTCTCTTCATGGATTTTCTCTCTCTAGAAGTCTTATGGATCAGTGGAGGATCCAGATACTTAGGTAAATCCTAATTTTGGTTAATCCTAAGAGAGATCCTAGATTTGTGTTATCAGGTCGATTATCGGTAATTTTCTCCATATGTGATTTTTATATTGATCAGGGTTATGAAGAGATGATTGTCTGCAAATGATATCGAGTGGAATATTTTTTTAGAGAAATTCATAAATCAAAGAAGAACATTGACTTCTGTGTTTGGATCAGTCACCGGTAAAGGTAAGAATCTCTGTACATGATCATCATTATATATATTATTTTATCGTTGGTTTATCTCATTGGTTTTGCATCGTCGGATTTGAGATTGATGAAATTATTATATCTGAGATACTGTTATTTGATTTTGAACATGAGTATGTTATGTTAATATATATGTATCAGAGATTGATGGTATGATTATATGGATATGACATATCTGAATTGATCATAATGCAAGACAGAATTGATTGATGAATACAACACATAATAATTAAATGAAAAGAAAGAGATATGTGGTATGGACTAGCCTTGTCATGTGGAACAGCCGGTCAGGAGCTTATGCCTGGGACAGCCCGCCAGGAGCTTATGCCTGGGACAGCCCCCACTGGCTTACAGGTGGATCAGCCGGTCAGGAGCTCATGCCTGGGACAGCCTGCCAGGAGCTTATGCCTGGGACAGCCTCTCACGGGCTTTGGTACGTGGGACAGCCGGCCAGGAGCTCATCCTGGGACAGTCTTGAAAGACTTTTTTAAAGTGGATTCGATCCGGATGATGACTGAGGTATAGACTTGGATAGTCCAGAGCCAGAAAGAAAATGTTAAAAATCATGTGATTATGAAAGGAGAAGTGAAAGATAAGACATGAAATAATTGTTGAACAAAAGTGTTTTACCTGATGATGCATCTATTTTAACAAGACAGAAAAATTTATGAATGTTTGCATTATTCTGGACATTGAACATGAGATTTTATATTTTACTGCTTATCTTTATTTTCAGACTATAGTACTATATCAGTGTGATATGGAAATTCTTACTGGGCTGTAAAGCTCACACCCCTTATCTTTCTTTTCTTCTCAGAGTTACAAGATGTCCATAG
The DNA here is from genome assembly GCF_000442705.2 of Elaeis guineensis. Classification (NCBI taxonomy): domain Eukaryota; kingdom Viridiplantae; phylum Streptophyta; class Magnoliopsida; order Arecales; family Arecaceae; genus Elaeis; species Elaeis guineensis. Next base: position 17,101,107 of record NC_025997.2, read on the forward strand.
TTGGCTATGGTATGGATTTGTGAGTGAGCGGATGCATAGATAGAGTACCGTTGATACTTGATCAGAGGATTGAAGGAATGTTAATTGTAATTATGCAAGTTTTATGAATTATTGTTGAAATTAAATATTATGGTTGATAAGATTGTAATGATTTAATTTGGCCTTGCATATTCTTTAGGGCTTGCTCTAAGGAGTGTGCGGCCATCACGTATCCGACCCGGGTGTTGGGTTCGGGGCGTGACATATAAACCAAAATAAAACATAGCTCCTACATATTCACCACTGAGTCCTGCTGATAGCTGAAACCACTAACCTTACTACTACTTCTGCAGGTAGCCAGCTCCCACACTTTCTTAGCTTATATTATGCTGTTCGGACAAGCTCAAGAGAACATATATATGTTTCATTGATTTCTAATGTGATGCAACTCTACCCAACCAATCATCTTCTAGATCATTTGCTTCTAGCGCCCATCACCTTACTTAAGACCACTTCATCAGCAAACATAAAGCCTTCCTTACCTATATTTCCACTAAAGCCTTCCTTACCTCTATTTCCACTGAGACCGAGCCTATTTGTTTCACCTAAGCCAATAAACAATCTAAATGGAGGGAAGCCATGGCGATAGAATCAGAAGCTCTTGTAATAACCCAGATAAAAAAAAAAAAGAGAAACAGAACCGGAAGAAGACTCCCGATGGGAGTCTTCTTCTCCGGTGAATCCTGGATGGAAGGGGAGTCCTAGGATCACCCGAGCCCTAGGGACCCTATAAATAAGCCTCTCCCTCTCTCAAGACCCTCCACCGGTGATCTTCAAGTCCGATTCCTCTCCTTTTCTCCGTAGAAGCCGCGGCAACCTCTTCTCGTATTCGTCGGAAATTGAAGGTCGAAGAGGCCATCGGAGTTCAGGTAAGGGTTCAATCTTTCTTCCTCTCCCTCTTCTCTTTCTTCCCATGATTTTAGACTCCTCGCCGGCCGTCAGGATCGCCGGAAAATCCATGAACAAGATGACCCCTGTTTTTGCTCTTTTCGGTCGGGACCTTTTTCTCCCTTTTCCGGCCACCGGCGCCGTCGGTTGCGGCGTCTCATCCTCGAGACCGGACCCTCATCTCTCTCCCTCTCTTCCCTGAAGGTTTTGGCCGTCGGTGACCGGCCAATGATCGAAAAACAAAAGAAAAGTAATGATCCCCTGTTTTCTGATCTCTTCTTGATTCTCGCCGGCCGAACCTTGCCGCCGGCTGTCCCTTGCTCCACCGCCACCTCCACCTATTGCCGGATCTCCGGCCAAGCCGCCGGAGCCCGAGCCACCGAGGGGGGACCTCACGGTCTTCCCTTGTTTCAGCCAAGGGAGGCCGCGGGAAGAAAAAGAAAGGAAGAAGAAGAAAAGAAAAGAAAAGAAAAAGAAAAAAGAAAAAGAAAAGAAAAAAAAAAAGAAAAGAGAAGAAAAAAAATAAAAATAAAAAAAATATAAGAAGAAGAAGAAGAAGAGAGAGAATTTTCCTCTCTCTCCTTTCTCTCTCTTTTCTCTCTCCTCTCTCTACCTTCTCTCTCCAATTTCTCTCTCTAGATTCTCTCTCTAGATTTTTCTCTCTCTTTACGGATTTTGTTTCTTTAGGATCTTTTCTTCCTCTCTGATTGCATCATGGACCCTAGGATAAACTTGAAGATGAAAATAAGATGATCTGAGATTGCTCCAAAATTTATGCGGTAGATCTGATCCCAGTCCGATCCTATTCAAAATTTGTAACACTTGATTCATATTAAGTCACCCTGATAGAACCTCTGATGATCTCGATCAATGAGTGCCTCATCGGAAGGATGC